>NW_017731431.1:120551-140952 GCF_001890085.2 Hipposideros armiger
AAGAAAAAATTGACATAAAACACTAAGTAAAATGTGAAAAACACAACAATGAAGACATTTTATAGTATATCTAGAAGCAATTAAATGACTGATCCACAACAGGACATAAAAAGGTAATGAAAGAGATTAAGAATGAACATTCTGAGGATGATTTGTTTAAGAGAGAGCTATGCTCTGACTGAGTCTCAACACCCTTTTGCACTGGTTTAGGTGGGAGTATGTGTGGCATGTACCTCACATTCCCAAACTGGTTGAGAGGTGACAACTTGAAGAGACTGATCTGAATCCCCTGCATTGGTTGTCACAGAGAAATGGTGTCCCCACACAGGTAAGAAAGCTAAAGAATAAATGCATAGATGAGAAGTAATGGCATCCACTTCTAGGAGAGCACAGAGGTGCTTGAGATGCTAGGTAAGAGTGTTAGTCTTTGCCCAAGAGGGCAGTTGCCACAGAAAGAGGCAGTTTGCTTTCCTGTTAACACAAACCCAGCATTTGCTGAGGTATATGTCATAGCCATTTCACCAGGACCCTGCTGTTGACTCTAAAGAAGCTATAGATGTTGAGGAAAGCTACCTTTGCTGATGGAGAATTTCCTGTTACACCATCCATCAAAAAGACATGTCAAGAAGACATCAAACCAGATGGTAAAGACAAGTTTTGACATGGCAGTTTGACTGACTTCAGCCCTAAATTTTGGCTGATGACATCTTTTTGACTTGACAAAGGTAAGCAGAACTGCTAGCATAACCAATTGATTTGCCTACGCAAATGCTACCAACAAAATATCTATGTAAATGAATCCAAGGCAAAGTTTATTTGTTTTAAAAAGATGAGGCCTATTGCAAACTGAAAACATAATACAAAACTATTTCTTAAAATCCTTTCACAGGAAAGAAACCCAAAATGTTTGAAACTTTATTTCAAATGAAAGAATATGACCTTAGAATGCCTCATAGAATATTTTAAGAGTTACTTAGTTACTTTTAGAAAACAAGTTGCATTATTACTAAAACAGTTAATTAAAAATTAAGTTTTCTTCAAATTTTTCCCTAGCAACATTGTCATTTTTAAAAATATTGCTTATGCGGTCATAAAGCTCTAGTTATTTATTGTGCTCAATTTAAGTAAATAAATATGCTTGCATATCCCTTGCTCTTATATTTCATGATTTCCAAAGTCTTCTAAATAATGATTTTTATTAATTATCTCTTAAGAGATTGCATATACCTAATTTAACTAGGCATCTGACACACAGGTGATACAATTTTCTACCTTAAATAATATACAGTGTTCTTGAGTGTGTCCATGTAACCTATAAAGAGCAGACATGAGACAGCTGTACAGAAAACTTCAGAGAAGTAAAGCTAAGGACAGGGCATAGATGTAGGCAAGAGGACAGTCACTAATTCAATAAAGAAATTTAAAATATCAAAGATTTGTGAATTTTTCTCTATATGATGTTTTAGGTAATAATCTGGATACCATTGACTTCCACTCAAAGGCCTGGTCATCTATAACTTCTCTTTACTGTTGCTACTTGAAGAAAGAAATATTTTTCCTCTTTAGCATCATCTGTTGAAGGCATTTCAAAGAGAGCGAAATCTCAGATGAATGAACTTTATCTTTAAAAAAAGTTGCATTGATCTAAGCATTAGTAAGCTAGGAACAGCAACATAGAATTATAGAACTAGTTTCTGGGGATGTATACAATCTCTTAAATTTAAACAAATTCAAGGAGAGAACAAATAAACTTGGACTTTATATAAAATCCCTGCCAGAAATAGCCATTATAATGATGATAAAGCAGGGACTGTTCAAAGTGGGGTGAACAAAAGTAAGTCCATCTTACTGAACTACGTAATATTTTAAAAATGATTTGTTAGTTGGATCCACTAATTCTTCTTTCATTTTTTTGTGTTCAGAGGACATGATGTATCTACATGACCATGAAATATCCAAAACAAAAACTGATGTAATATATGCTTAGATATCTATTTTTCAAAATAACTGGTGGAACTCATTTATCTCAATTAATTTAAAAAATAATCTTTGTGAGGTTAATTTTAAATAATTTGATCTACCCTGCTTTTCTGTAACTTACAGTAGTAGAGAATTATTTCTTCTGATATATTTGATTATAACCATGTATATGTAGAATACACACATGCACATATATATTACTTATGTATATAAAATATTAGGTATGACACAATACCTCATAATAATACATTGTTTTAAGATTTTTCCTCAAGATTTATGTTATAATAATGATGGTTCTGACCATACATGTTTTTATAGTACCCTGCTCTTTTTCAAAGTCCAGAAGCACTCACTTTCAGTAAGATTCACTATGTTTCACTAGGAGTTTACCCAGAATTCACTAGAACACATAAACTCATTTTGAACAGATAGGTACCTTTAGAACACATTTCACAATTGGAAAAGCCAAAAAACATTAGGTAAGTCGTCTAATACTTATATATCACATGTATCTTATATTTGATTGGCAGAACTACTTCTAGAATTCAAATCTCCAAACTAGAATTTATTATTAATGATAGGTCACAACAAGCAGATCTCACATGAGATTTCTTTGTTACTTATCGTCTTTGTCTACCTCTTGCTAACTATACCAATAGAAAACATTTTCTACTCTTTTCAACCACCGAAGCCCATCATTACTTGTTCTCTGTCATCAGATAACCCTGTCTCCAAACTTGCTGAAGTCATTCAAGTTGGTTCCCTCAGATTCCTTATGCCTGCCTTGTTTATTATCAGAACTATTCTCTCTCATATTTACCCCTTTATGCTGTTGCTTGATCATGTGTTCTCTGCCTCTCGAAGTCTTCATTTCAAAAGTATGCTTTCTCTTCCTTGTCTTTTTCATCTCTACTTTTCAAATGACTTATGGATAACTTTGACATAATTTATAAGACCTAGACACTGAAACTAAAAAGCATTGCTGAGAGATATTAAATAACATTAATAATGGAGAAATATAGTGTATTTATCAAAAGTATCAATATTTTAAGATGTCAATTCTCCACCCCCCTCAACCAAATGATCTATAGATTCAATGCTATTTGAATGAAATTTCTAGTAGGCATTTTTGTAGAATTTGACATGCTGATTCTAAAATTCATATGGGAATGTGAAGACCTATAATAGTCAAAATAGTTTTGAAAAAGAACAAAGTTGGAAAATTTATACTACCTGACTTTGACTCATTGTACATTTATGGTGATCAAGAGAGTTCAGCATTGGCATAGACAAATAAACAGATGGAACAGACTGGGGAGTACAAAAAAGTATCCATCATATATGGTCAATTGATTTTTAGACTAGTTTCAAAGTAAATTTAGTGAAAAAAGTATAATCTTTTCAATAAACAGTCACTGAATAATTGAATTATCCATATGCAAAAATAAAAATAAAACCTTTGATCTATATCTTATACCACATACAGAAATTAACTCAAAATAAATCATAGATCTAATTTTAAATCTAACCCTACAAAACTTCTAGAAGAAAAAATAGTAGGAAAATTTAGCAACAATAAATTTGGCAAAGATTTACTTTAAAAGACACTAAATAATCTATAAAAAAAATAAGGTTCACTAAATTAAGCACTTTTGCTATTTGAGGGTCTCTAATAACTGAATAAAAGCACAAATCACACAGAATAGGAAAAAACAACATAGGGGAATCTCAAAATGATTATGCAGAATTGAATAAGAAAGACTAAAATGAACACACACTCTCAGTTACATTTATATAAAATTCTAGAAAATGCAAACTAATCTGTATTGAAATAAAGTGATCAGCATTTGCCCAGAGTTAGGAACGGTGTTGAGGAGTTCATTATCTTCATCGTGGTATTGTCTCATGGGTGTTACATATGTCAAAGATACCAAATTTACATTTTAAAATGTGTGGTTTATTGTATATTAATTTTAGCTCCATAAAGCTAAAATACAGCAGATTTTTTTAGTTCTTCAACAAACTGATTCCAAAGTTCATGTATCAGAATAAATTTCTACAGAAAGTTTAATTTTTAAAAAGAAGGGGAAAAAATGAAATATTTACCCTATTAAATAATAGATATTACTAATATATATTAGTAAATATAATTTTGGAGAAATAGATGAAAAGATCAATGGAATATAATTAATACTTCAGAAACTGATCCATATAGATGATATATAGATGATAGAAGATATAGTTAGCCAGACATATAGAAATAGATAGACAGATACTTTGATAGATGATATAACTGGTACCATAAATCAGTCAGAAAAGAATTATCAATATATGAAGGTGATTATTGAAGAATAGTTTGTCATAGCAGAAAGTTGAAGATGATGTAGCTATTATAATTAGCAGATATGTGATAGAAACATACTATGTAAAATTTTGTAGAAATTAGAAACTATTAAACAATTGATAATCATGTTGAGTGAACAATAAGAACAAAATAATATAAATTTAAAATAAATAATTTTAGAACCTACATATTAAAAAATAAAAAAGATACACATAAAACCAACCATATATTCTTAAAGGATATATCCATATTAAAATACTAATGATATGAATTAGAATAACTTGGTATGAGAAGATTAAAAAGGGAGTGGGGCTTGGGGTTCAGTGGGAATGAAACAGTAACAAAATAAAATTAAAAAATAATTTTTTAAAATATTAAAATAAAATAGGGACCTTGCATAGACTAATGATAGTGTAACCAAGGAGTGAGATTAACCCAACTCACCATGCTTCTAAATAAGAGAAACAAAACCAAACTGAACTATTTCTTATCCTGTTGATCAGTGCAGTTTTTCCCATAGATTCTTGCTTTTTACAGATAAAAGAATGGAACTGTTAATAATTTTAGCATGTCATAACCATTTCTGTAAAATAGCATGTAAAAGAAAGCACAGCTGACTATGGTTAGTTTTTAGAGGAACTAACTATGAGGAAAAAATCCCCGAAATATACCTGAAAGTAATATTTTTAATAGAGTTAAATCCAGGGCTTTAAAAGAATTTAAGATATTTAAAATATTGGGAAATTCTACCATTGACAATACTCATCAAAATAGGCCAATGATTGAAGAAAAATTGTTTCTAAGTAGAAAGTGGTTCAATGATACAAATAATACAAAATCCACTTGGTGGGTAAGTATAAGAGGCAGAGATCTGTGGGGGAGCATATCCAAGCAACTAAAAGAATACTAAATCCAACTACAGAACTTTATCCCTCTGGGTCTGCTTTCTGGAGCAAGAACATTCTGAGGAGGGCATAAACAGATGCAAATTACAATGCCTAATCTTCAGTAATAATAACCTCTTTCTTATCACTGGTGAGGCTCCATTTTATATTAGCAGTTACGAAAAATGACACTGTCAAGTTAACACTCAAAGCAAATGGAAATATCTTTCTGCACATCCTGCACATGAAGATTGTCCAGTTGAAAGATTTTAGTTAAAACTGAGCATTTCTTGACATTTTTGGATGTATACAAAAGTAACTAGTGAATAACTGGACCATATTACCAAATGCAAAGCATTTTCCCTTAAAATGTAGTGACCTCTCTTGATAGAAAATCTAATGAGATGAAATTGTAAAATGATCTTTACCAAATTTTTCACTGTGTCTATTACATTGGCTTTTAGAAATGGACTGCAGTACAGTGAAAAATATAGAATAATTTGAAAAATATTTAATCAAAGAGTATTATGATATTATATATGGTAGAGTCTCCAATAATCGTTAAAGGAATCAAACCTGAAAAAAACTTTTTCATAGAGCTCACTGTAGATTTTCACTCCAGTCACATTCAGTGATGCTACGTGGACCCTAGGTTCTTATATTCTCCTTGAAATACCTCCAGTTTTAACATACTATAAACTTATATATGTACATTTTTAGGGAAAATAATTATCTGAGGTGATATAAAAATAATAGTTACATTATCTATAGTTTTAACCAGGCTTATTTCAATAATTTTGTGAATAAACATGTTGATAGATTTTTCATTCCTTTCTTGTGCTTTCCATAATAGGGTTGTCAGAAGCAATTTTCTGTATGTTCTTTAAAAGGGTTATGTGCCCTTCACAAACCACACACACACACACACACACACACACACACACACACTCCTCTTATATCTCACATATATATTATATACATACTCTGGGCTTGATAAATTTGAACAAATCTCAATCTTTGTCAAACCTGTTCACATTGGAAACAAATCTTTAAAATGACCTATTTTTGAAAAGATATTGAGGGGCATTGAAGCAGCCTGCTATTTGCTGCAGAATAATAACAATAATTATAGCTTTCTAAATAAAATAGACTTTTGAAACTGGACAACAGAGCAAAGATCATTAATGTCAAGAGTTCATTTCTAAAGAGAAATACATGAAATACAAAAGAAAATAAGCATCTGATAAATACACCCAGTTTTTACACCACCAGTTTTAAAGTTATTAGATCAAAGAAAACTTGAAAAACATTCATTTGATAGTTATTAATTCATATAGGAATCACAGCTTAATGCTTCTTCTGACTTGTGTTATTCTAATCAAACTGGCATTCTGTTTAAACAGAAAGAGCCTCTCTCGTTTCACTCAACCCGACTCAGTTGTTAACAAAGCAAATGAATCAATTTTCCCATCCCATCTGCTGGCTGGCATTTTGAACTTGACTAGTTTGGATCTATTAAAATTGCTTAGATAGCATTTAGAGATACTCATAGATTATTCAGTAGTTTTCAAATAATAGATAAAATAATAAGGATCCATGTTAAAATGCTTATAAATATTTATATGATAAGTTGCCTATACTGAGTCATTTAGAAGAGATTATTATTACATCATTAATGGTAATAAGCTAATATGATCTGATTAACATTGGCATCAAAATAACTTTTCTTTGATACAGTCTGTTTCCGATTTTTTTTCTTATTCCTCACTGTGAGTTATAGTTATGACCTTATAATTTATTGACATTATTGAGAGTGATAGAGGGCACAGTTAATGATCATTTCAGGATATCAGGTACTGAGACTTTCCTGAAAAAATTGGGGCATATGTTTATCTCAGCCTTCACAGAAAAAGATAACAGATTCAGTCAAGAGTCTTGGAATCTGTTACCAGTTCATCATTTACTAGGGGAGGAATCTTGGATAAGTCTCTTTATCTATCATAATGATTCTCCTCTATAAATTAGAATATTTATTCCTACTGTGTCTAATTTTCAAGCATACTGTGATGATTTAGTGCATATTGAGTCCTTTCTATGTTCCCTAAAACCAAAAATGCAATTAAAATATTAGTTCATTTTTACCATAATTTTGCATAATTCTGTAACAAGAGAAAAATTGATCTTTCATTATTGTTATGTGAAATCTAGATATGCATGAAGAAAGATTTTTTCATTCTTTATGAGTTTATCTATTAACACTGCTATATAAATCATAATGCACTAAAAAAGCAAAAGCAGATACTCGAGGCTAGAATTATAGCTAAGGGTCCTATTATGTGGTCAGCTCAAAAATTGTATGTGGATCCTGAGATCACTGAGAAATTGGAAATGACTGGGTACAAAGTAAAGCAGAAAACTACAATAATCAAAGTAAAACAGAAAACTACAATAATCCAGGATGCTTGAGTGAAGTAATGGGTGGTATTGTGAATGTAAAGAGTGCAACATTAGATTTGTGGAATGAAAGTAGATAGATATATCTATACCTATATATTTATATCTATATATTTGTGCCTAATGTGATTCAAATACATGCCAGTATCAATGGGTTCAATTATGATTATTTTCAAGGAATACTATCTATGGATAAATAAATAAGTTCATATTGTAAAGAAAAAGGACCAGGAAACGTGAAAGTTATTTCAGCATAGATGTACGGTATTAACCTTTAAGTAGCTATTGGCATAGGTACTATTTTATTCTAGATACCAAAAATGTTTAAATTTATGACTACTTATGAAAGCCCCCTTAGACTGCAAGGCCAGTGAAGCATAGATGACACATATCTTACAATCTTCGAGTCCTCTCTAATCTTTGGACGATACCTTGTCAAGTAAGCTTTCAGTAAACTGCTGAATTAAATAATAGTAAATATATTTGAAAAGAAATCCTGAGAAAAAGAAAACTTCTTTAACATTTCAGCAAGAGAATTGACAAGTAACTACATGTATGATACACAAGAAGATTCTGTGTTTCTGTTTCCATTTCCCTCCTCCTTGTCTGCATTCCCCTCATTATCACCATCATCACTTTCTTAAAAATGTAGTGTGTGAATAGTTTGCTGAAAGTGATGGGTTAGGGGAAGACTGTCATTGCTTCTCAGCATTTGTCAAAAAGGGATTTAGCAAGCTCAAAGAATACACTTTACAGAATTCTTTTAAAAGCCTTATAAATATGAAAAGCATATTCAATTATGGAAAACATCTTATAAATACATCTTTACAATTATATATGCACACATATTGCTCATCTGTGATATAAGGCAGCATCTAAATTATGTGTACTGAATAAAACCTGTACAAACTTTAAATCCGTTTTGAAAAGTAGTAAATTTAATAATCCAAAATAGTGAAATCCCCTCAATAAAAGCACCTTAAAATGTCATTTAATCTTTAGAATATCCCATCTCTTTTCCTGTTGATAAAAAAAAAGAAAGTTTAGTTTGTCTGAAGAGTTCAAACTTGAGTGTTTCTCTTAAAAAGCTTTGCTGAAAAGTCATTAAAACATGCCCACTGTGCTTCTGCAAGCTGAGTCTGATTTTGTGACCTTTATGTCTCACTTTTAAAATTTCAATCTGTCTGAAATCACTAGCTTAGTTTTTCTTTTCGCCTTTACCAAATTCTTCTCTGTTGACCTCAGCTGCTTTGACCCTAACTCACATACAGTATGATTAATACCAAAGTGGAGCTGCATTAAGCATTGACTTTAACGGGCTCATTATCTTTTCTCTTTGTTATTTTCCTGAGTCCTTTTTGATATGTATGAGTTTGTTGGAAACTGACAAGAGGCTTATGATGATCTTATGCACCCCCTAAATAGGCTTTTATCTAATTTTAAATGCTACAGCAATATTAGAATGTATCACCCTTTTTACTTTGAGAACACAGAGCAGTCTATTTACTCAAAAAAATCAAGTAACAGGGAAGGGACTAATCTGAGGTCATGTACCATGTCATTCTTTGGGAACAACATCTGGAATCTCTGTGGAAAAGCTGTTTACAACTGATTTCTGCAACTGATCTGCTGCTTTATAAATATTAGTACTATTGACTATAAGGACACCGGCACAAAACACTTTCCAGTTATTGTAAGTGAAATGAATATTCTATACTATAATCCAACTCTAAATGAATTATGTGGAAAAAATTCTACCTTTTCTACATATTCAAAAGCAGCACAATTTCTAATAATTAATGTAAAATCATATATTTACATATTATTTATACTATTACATACACATATCCTCTTTTCTTCATCACATACTTGGCATGTATCACATGCATAAATATTCCCAAAAAATTACATTACAATATTAACTAAACTAGCTTGATTTTCTCAGGAATGACATAACTGGGCATTGTTTATACCCTAAATGCATACTGATATGATTATTAAAAAAGCAAAAGGAGAATGTAGAGCTTTAAAGGCAGTTATAAACCAGGTTTGCTGGGCCTTGCATATTACTAATAGCAACAATGATAGAATCAGACATACACTATTTCCTTTTATTCTCATGAGTCCAAGCGCCAAAGTCTAATTACAAAAAAAAAAGAATATATACATTAAAACAAATATATACATATATATTTGTTTTAATATATATATTTCACAAAAGAATTGACATTGAATATAACACCATGACTAATTAGAGGGACATTTGCTATAATTTTCTGAATTTCCTCCAATTTTCTATTGGCACATAAAAGAGATAAAAAATAAATATATTAATCCTTTAAATACTGTATTTTATTTTGCTTGTATAGAAAACTGTGCTCATAAACAGCTTTATGTCAAACTCTAGTATTGTCATAAAGTGTTTCATATTTTTCAATATTATTATTCTTTATAAAATAGCAATGAGTAGCAAGCTATAGGAAAACACAGTAAATAAAGTATAGGGCTTTGGAGCCAGATATCCCAGCTTCCACTACATACTTGCTTCTCCCTGGGCAAGTTATTAAACCTCTCCAAGCTTCAGTTTCTCATCTACAAAACGGGAATGATTAACTAAATAAGACATTTTATGTGTAAGGCATTCAGCATAGTGCCTGGAACATGGGAAAGACCCAATAAAGAGTGCTATTATAATCACTGTCTAATTAGTGACTAGACTCATTAGTGGCTAGGCTGTGACTTCACATAAAGGAAAAGCATGAGTCAATAATTGTTATATTGGGTTGTCAGAAAAGTCATGATGCATTTTTGCAACAAAAAACAGAAAAAATAAGTCATGACTTTTCCAACAACCCAATACTTGAAAATATCATTCTAGCATGCCTCAATAAGAGCAGTTTGTTGAATGATGGTTTACACTTTTTAGCATATGCATCTTATATCTATAGGATCTTCAATAAAACATTTTATTGTATACATGAATTCTTTTTATTAATTTATTAGTTACTCATCATAAGGCATTTGGAATACAAATTTACCATTAAAATGACAGAACATGTGGTTTTAAAATGCTCCATTTTATGAGCTATTGATCAAGGTATAGATAGAAAATAATTAAGAAATTTATGACAATAAGACACATGTTCCCGTGATGATCCCATCAATTTATTATTTATTTATGTCTATCTGTCATTTTTCAACATTCGTTTTACTTAAGTGAGGCCCAAGAGGAGAAATGAAATTACTGTAAAAATATGAATATACAACACCATTTGAAAAATTGGAATAGGCTTAAAAATGCTCTATTTAACTGCTTTTTACACAAATTAAAATACAACTTGAAGAATTTCTGTTCATGAAGCTTTCTGAAATATCTTACATTTTCATATCATGTCTGTCTCTCAATGTGCTAATTTTCCATTCCGTACCTCAGAGATATTCAGACTTCAATATGTGTTTCAAAGTATTAGTTGTAGTTACAAATGATCAAACTCACTGATTATTTTCAGAAAACATGAATTATTAGGTGGAAATTTGAATTAGAAAATAAGCAGAGATAGTACATAGTAGTTTAGACTGGTGACTGTGAAGTAAGGCTTGAGTTCAAATCTTGGCTCTGGCAATTTATATTGTATGACTTTCAGCCAGTCATTAAATACTATAAACATTATTTTCCTTACTTTTATATGTGGATAATAGAAGTGCCCAGATCATAGCTTGGTTGTAAGGATTATATGACAAAAATGAATAAAAAGTGCCAAATACCATGACTGATGTATAGTGAACATTCACTGAATAAAAGCTCACCATATTATCAGAGTGGCAGAAATCAATTATTCCTCCAAATAAGAAGGAATTCACATGCTGGTGACTCCACATAACTAAAAATGTTACAATTAATGTATCAACAGCATTGAAATGAAAAGTAATATTTCCCTGTTATATCTAACAAATGTAAAGAAGTACAAACATCTATATATTTAAGAGAATGTTCTTGGAAGATCCCTTATTTATTTGAGTTAATCTCATATTTCCTCTAATAACTCATGAGGATTTGTGAAGCAAAATTTAAGTTCATATGAAATCATCAATCTGCTATAATCATATTTAGTAAACATACACTTTTAGAATCTAAAATTATGAAAATGTCCAAATATCACAAAAGTACTTCTTTAAAAATTTCATGGCTTTCACTAAGAAATAAAGAAACTTAAATTTATTATGTTTCAATGAGGCACCTGACCCTCTGTTAAGAGTGTTTCATAACTATCAGGTATTAAGTCCTTCAAGGTGGAATTTTCTGAATTGAGAAAACTGAAGTTCAGGTAAGAAAATTTTTCCAGGTAGCACAAGTGGTAAATAAAAGCTTACAGTTCTTATAAAATAAAAAGTTATTCCTTTGGAAAAAATAAATAAATAAATAAATAAAAATAAAAATGTGTTATAAAAAAAGTTACCTACTTAATTGCATTTTCTAATTTGGACAAAACAATGGTTAATCCTAAACTTACTAGCTAACTAATTTTTCAAGTTCACAATTTATTCGCTTTCTTCTCCCAAATGATTGGACTAGAGAATGTGATATCAATAAAAAATGCCTTAAGTGATATAAGTTAAAAATCTAATGTTCTATCCAAGTATGCATACCTCAAACCACAATATAGATAACAACCCAAAGAATCTAGCTTAATTAATGTCTTTGATAAAGAATCTGAAAACATCAAAAGCACTGTGAAGTACTGATGCACAAAAAGCTTTGAAGTGTGCAACAGAAGTGGACTGTTTTCAAGGACATCTAAAATAATTAAGAAGCTGCTTAAGTTTCCTATATAAAAATATATAAATTTGATATATTTTGACTTCAAAATTGGGGCTGAAAAATAAATGCATGGTATTTATTCAGTTCAGTAACTGAGTTTATTGACACTTAACATCCAGATTATGAATTTATAGATATAAATTAAATTTCTCTTCAGATCATCAATAATGTATTACCATAAGCTTTAATTAAAGTTTAAGATCAATTCTTTTTAAGTCAGTTTGTTAGATCCATAACATGCATTAGCTATATATTCTAGTGATTTACAAGAAGTAACTTATAATAACTCTATGAGGTGGGTAGTTTTATTATTCTGACTTTGTAGATAAGTCAAAAAGCATTAAGTACCGTGCCGACGGTCAAACGTGGTGAAACTGAGATTCAGATTTAGACAGTGCAGTCTCAGAACCTATATTTTTTGTCATTACTTTGTTTTGGAATCTGCAGTTTCAATCTGCCATCTCTCATAGAACAAATTAGAGTTAAAAATAACTCAAACAGACCATCTGATATAATCTATTATAATATTGTATATATCTCACTGGTGAGATACTACACACTACAGATTCAAATGTTAGAATACCAAAAGAGAAATTATCCCAGAATCTAGTTTTTAGTCACACAGGTAGCCCAGAAAATAATAATAGTATGAAGAAAAGTCACTATATATAAGGTCATTATGATCGTTTATTAATCATTTACAAAACATAAACACAAACACATACATATGCGTACATGTATGCACACAGACCTAACACGGCATAAACCCTGAGCTTATCAATTCCCATGGCACCGAGTTGTTTGAAGCAGTAGATGAAGGAGAAAGAAGGCAGTTTTATGATCTGATAAAACAAACAGTAAAGAGAAGATGTTCTTGAAATAGTTTCCAAGGTAACTGGTTATAAACTTGGAATCTATAAATAGGGGTATAGAAAATTTAAAGCCCAAGAAGAAAGGGGAATTAATGCTACCATTTCATAAAAATGAATGAAAACAAATAAAAGGGAGATTAAGCCTGCAGAAAAGAGAAAAAAACAAAGTTCCAGAAAATGTATTTATGCTGATTAAAAATGGACATTACACACTTCGCAAACCTATACTTATTAGAATTAAAAAAATGATTATATTAAAATGTAAATCTATAAGTACAATTCAATTTATATAAATATATTCATGTAATTAAATATAACTGTACATGTAATTACGTATTTTATTTTGCTAATAATTAATATCCACATAATTAAATACAGGAAGCTAATGGTGTTTAATAGGAATTCATTAATAGGACTTAGCATATATTAAATCCTGTATGTTTTATATTATCATAAACCAATTGCAACTTAACATGCAGTTACATTTTCATTACACTTATACACAAAGTAAACTTACTATTAAAAATGGTCAAAGATCCATCTTCATTAGGCTTAAAATTTAGGCATAATAGGAATTACTAAAGCAAAATTATATAATTACTTCTAAAATTAAAAGATTTTTAAATCTAAAAGATTACCACCTATTTTTTGTTTTTGTTTTATTTGCTTATTATTAGGGTTTTATCAGCTGGGATTTTAAATAACAAGCCTAAAATGTAGCCACTCTGAATGTAGTAGCCATTAGTGTCTTCACTAATGACACATATACATATGTATATACATATGACATACATATACAAGTCTTCTAAAAATTTAGTATAAAATGAGTAACAATATACTTCTCATGTAGTGATATGAAGGCTGTGGTTCTTAAGCTAAGAATGGCTTTTGAATTTTTTCATATACGTAATAGATTTTTTTTGACAGATTCATTCATTCAACCAATGAGTGCTAGGCACTGTTTCAGCCATAAATTGAAATAGAATGATTCTTTGCTAATGGTCTAGTGCAATATCATAATCAGGTCTAGACATAATATTCTTCTACAGCTTCACCAGTTCATGCAGGAAAGTGAAGTACTAATGTATCAAAACAAGAAAGAAAATACTGACATTTATGCTCAAACATGCCTAATATAAAAGGAAATAAACCTCCAAATCTTTCATCATGACATCATTTAAAATGTTTTTATCTCCTTATGACTATCAGGGCTAATGCAATGACAAAAAGAGAGGTATCAAGGTCAAGCTATCAGAAGAAAATATGAAACCTGGCTAATGTGTTGTTAGTTGAGGTCAAGTATCTAGTCAGACCCCAAGCAACACATTCAGTAATTGCTAAGTCACTTTTCTTTTTTTGAGTATGAGGCACAGCTCACATATACATTACAATATAATGAATGTAAAATTAAAAGAATAATTTAAGGATAAACTTCCATTATTCTGAGTTCTGTATTCCTTTGTCAGTTGAAGAAATAAAAAATAAGCTTTCATTTTTGGAATTCATAATTGTAGCCCACTAAAATAAAATAATCATATTTATTCATGCTCTGAAAAAGAATCAAACAGCATTTAAATCATATCAAAAGTGCATTTAGTTCAATTTAATTGCTAATTTGCAAGAGATTGAAATCTATACATTGAGATGAAAGTGCATAAATTCATATTCAAATGTAATTTCTCATAGTATAAAATGCATATGGCATGAGCTTTGTAAGAGACATTTTCTCAATAGCAGGGGTATAAAATAAGCAATAGGTTTTACATTATATCTTCCCTATTTTTGACAGACAATGTATGCTATAATTACATGAGAGCAAAAAAAACTACATGTCATACAATTTGATATAAATTCAATCCCAAACATATGTACACCTTAGCCTTTGCTTTCATTCCCCATTCTCTTTTTCATTACCACTTTCTTTTTTTCCTCTCTTCCTCACTCTTCTCTTACAATGGATGTCCCCTACATCAATCCTAAGAACTTTCTTTCAAGGCCATCCTGGGCTATTATTTCACATTTTGTACTACCCAATGATTACCTTTTGGCTTCTTTTATGAAGGGCTGAGAATATTAGGCATATTTACAGTCCTAGAGTTTGTCTGATAGAGATTAGCCTCATTTATTGATCACATCTTCATCACTCTATATAGGTAATATACGCATATCCAGAATAAGGTCCAAAACATCAGAAGGTAAACGATCTTCAAAATGCATGGGAGACTTCATATTCTGCATTCAGAGAGTAAAAAGCCAGAACAGCACTGAGACATGTGGAATTACTTCTCTAGGCTGCTAGAAGGAATTAAAACTTTATCATATTATTGGACCTGAAATATTAAAGAGCAAGATGGCTTTTTGGATAAATGTCCTAATTGCAATAAAGGAACTTCTAGCAATGCAGCAATGTCTAGTTTAGAATATATCACAAAAGCACTCCTGAAGAAGAAAACAGTTTATATTTTCAGTTCTTTGACCTGCAAAATTTTTTCATTGAATTTAAATGCTTTACCAGATCGTATGGAGCCTTGAATTCACTTCAATCTTACCACTGCTAAGGGTCCAGGACTGGCACAATTAACTTCATTTGCATATTATCGGACCATTTACTGAGTATGATGACCTCTAATTCACAGCCATATATTTTCCACTGTATTCTATGAAGTCCTTGGATTTAACAAAGAAGTCCCTAGAGCAGCGGTTCTCAACCTGTGGGTCGCGACCCCTTTGGGGATCAAACGACCTTTTCACGGGGGTCACCAGGTACTCGTATGTGGGCATATCTGCATGTGGGTCTGGAGACGGATAGAGGAGCGGTGTCTCGGTTCCTAAGACCATCGAAAATATGTGTTTTCCGATGGTCTTAGGTGACCCCTGTGAATGGTTGAGAACCGCTGCCCTAAAGTTTCTGGGGACAAATCTGAGTATGTATAGAAGGTGTAGACCATGGGACACTGAAGAGCTCAGCTTCCATACATTTTATGTATTGAATATCTATGTATTACTTTATTTAGTGATATTGCTTCTTTAAAGCAAAAATATGTTTTAAATCACTGCTCTAAAAATGTAGTTTAATTTCGCTATTGGCGTCTGATTTACAGATCTTCTTCCTGAAAAAGAATCTTATAAAAGACCCCCTTTTTTCCCATAACTAATTCTCATTGGATTGATTCTGAAATGGAGCAGTTTTTACCAAATTTATTATAGAGAAGACTGTTAAAAATGAAGACGTGCATGTATATGCACTTGCAAACATGTTTATATATGTATAAACCACAAATATATCTGTGATTCTACTAGGGTAATTATTTTAGTTTAATTCTTTCTAAATAACTGCTGAATAGCATTTGGAGACTGGAAGTATTCTTGAAGACTCACTGCAGCCCAGAGAAAATAAATGAATTTGGGTTCCAATGTTCTAGCCAAAGGAAATGCTATTAAGTATATGTTTTGTGTCAGACAATTCTTTGTTGGTCAGACACTACTCCACAGGTAAATACAGGGAATTTCACATCCCTGGTTCTCTGTATTATGAGTCAAAACAAACAAACAAACAAACAAACAAAAAACCTCATTCCATACATTTCCAAATGACTTTTCCACTGGGGATGGTAAACTCTCCAGTGTAGAATGATAATCATTTAAAATTGAACATGGGCCAAAGCTCTCTATTCCCAGTTCTGTTCTTTTCCCATCACGTAAACACCTCTGAGTTAATAACTAAATATTTTGAGACTTTTTAGTAATTTTACCAATTTGACATTTGAATGTTTATTCTAACTTATGAAATGTAGCTGTACTTTTAATATATGTAGAACATATAAGATTTAAAAAACATCTTTCTGTCAAAATATTTAATTTGCTTTTTTTTGCTCAAAATAAATGACAAAAGATGCGTATGTTATGAGCAATCTGGCAAACATGTTTTTCAAATTTTCAAAAACTGTGATGATTTTCAAGCTAACCTTCTGAAAATAAAGCCAGGGTATGGATTTCAAGAATCTGAAATCAAAGGTTGAAAAAAAAAAAAAAAGAAATCTAGTTTATGGGATTATAAGTAAATGGTCACTACATATTCCTAGAATAGTCTTATTCAAACACAACATATTCTATAGGAAATTGTAGGGTATTTTCAGGTGTCTGTTTTAAACATACTTTACAGGAAATGAAAAAGGGATTTCAAGCAAATTTCCCATCAAGCAAAATATTTTCGTCATTCAGCCAATGATTACATTAATATCCCAGATAACAATAATTTAAGCCAATGTCATATAACATTGGAATTCAATAAGATTTTGACAGGACACTTAAGAGTGCACAACTGTGCTTTTCCAATAGCAGGAAACCCTAGGTTTACAATTGAACTAAAGATTTTCTGTGGATGCCCTAAAAGATGATGACAAGAAAACAGCGATTAGAGACATAGTGGCAATGCTGTCCTCTCAAGTCACTCTGACCTATCTACCTATGATTGATGAAGCAGGCTTGAAATTTAAATTTAAATACTTAAACTAATGCATAAAAATAATGATATTTTCTTTTGTTAACTTCGTTTTGCCCTAGAGTTTGCATTTCCAATGATAGTGGTGTATACAGGAAATGGAGGAAAACGAATAGAAAACCAACCAAAAGTCTGACTAAATTTGCAAAGTTCACTATCTTCTAGGCTAAAACTGTAACTTTCATATACATATTAAACTGATTGCAAGTTTAGGTCCCTGTTAGCAACATTATTGTCCAAATAATGGTAGTTTTGAGAATGAAGAAAGGGTGCTAAAATAATTAAAAGGACTAAAATGATTTAAATAGGTGAAAATCAGGACCATCCTAAGAAAACCAGTATTTGGACTTTACCAGTGTTAGGGCTGTTTCTTCCCTCTCAAGAGAATTTTCCTTCTTCCTCCTTTTCCCCCGCTCACATCTGAGTAAAAAAGGAAGCAGATTTAACTTTACAGAAATGGAGTTAGGGGTCTGGTTATTATGCTATCTCTGGGTTCTTACACGCTACTACTAAGATGCCATTCACTTGTAAGTCATTGACACACTGAGTGGATGTGCAAATGGTGCCATTTGGGTCATTTGGGTCATTTTGCTGTTGTCTACAATTTTCATCTACTCCAGGCAACTTTTATTCCTGCTGCGGCATTGAAAAAGTTCTATATTCCTATACCCAATACAAAGGGTGATGCTAACAGTTAATGATAAGACAATGGCCATTGCTTTTGTGTTTCCATCTCTGCACTTTTATTTTTAAGTGTCACTACTCACTTAAAAAGACCAGAAATACTCTCCTCTTCCTTTCCTTAAATTACACCTATAATTTAGATAATACCGAAGAAAAGCCACCTTTTAGCTTGTCTTCCTTCATCTTTAGATTAAATGGCTGATTGTTCAGTCTACCACTCAGATTAAAACTGAGCAATTTAACTACCATATACGAGTAAGTACGGTGAAGTTACCACAAATGTAAACATCAGGGTATTATAGCTGAACTCCACACATTCCATTTTTACCAGAAAATTTTATTTCTGAAGAGGCCATTCAGTAAACAGAGTAGTTAGAGAAAGATAAAGGGGAATGATATGAGAAAGAATTATTTTCTCCTAAGAGGAAGAAACTAGGCCCAAGATAATTGAACTGTCAAAGCTAAGGAACAAAAAGTTTACCCACCAATTTTCTTTGCTGATATTTGATGATAAATTAATATACGTGGATCATCCCACCTCCATCACAAATTCCAGTCTCCTTTTATCCTTTCAATTTGGCTTGAAATAGTGGATGTGAAAATATATTCCCTGGCACAGACTAAGAATTCAATAAACGTCTGCTTCTGTATTTTCTAATTTTTTTCCCTTCCATCTGTTCATTCACCTATATATCTATACAACTATTCTCCTACATTTGATTCCTTACCTCATTCTCACTAACCATGCATTTCTGTCTTCCATCTGCTCACCTAAGAAAACCAAAACCATCTAAATGAATTCTGCTTTCTTATTTCTATTTGAAAATACTTTTTAAGCTCCACTTTTCTTTACCTCTGCCCATTTCATTTCAAAGGAAGAAGAAAGCATCTTCTTTTCCATTGTTCTTTCCTTAATGCTCTTTTCTCCTCAAGGCATTGTTCAAATAACTCCTCTACAAATCTACATCTTCCTTTTCTGGTTTTCTATTGTTAGAATTAATCACCATTTCTTTGAGTTCCTAGAGAACTTTGAGTGTATCAGGATTATAGTAACTTGCTTTTTTCCTCATAGTATTGTAATCTACATGGCTGACAACTTTACTAAACTATGAAATATTTGAAGTCAAGGATCATTTATTTACCCCTTTATATTGACTATCAGTGACTAGTAGACTCTGAGCATTAAGGACACTCAGGTAATGATTTTTGAGCTCAATGATGTTGATGATGTAGATAATATATCATATTCCCTTCTAACTTTCCAAATCCCTGTACTTCCAAATGAATGTCGGGCCTAGTGCTTCCCAGGTATCTGAGATGCTAAAGTTTAGTCAACCTGTCTTTTATCGTGCATTTTCTTAGATAATTTATAAGTTAAGAAATATATCAAGATTTTCTGATAAAGATGGCATTATAAAAAAAGAAAAATTTAAGTCCATGATGCCAAGAAAAGATAAATATACTTATAAACTTAAAACATGCAAAATAAAACAAAACAAAGTAGGAAGGAGGGGTGGGATGATACCATCAACCCTCTTTGGTCTGCATCAGGAATCAGGCAAGGATGGCTGAGAATTCAGCTCATGTTATAAGTGGAACACATGTGTTTTCAAGCGGGTGACAGAATGCAGGTATGGTATTGTTTGACATGATAGGTTGAGGCAGAATTCTATTGCCTGGGTATATGGTTGATAAAAAAATGTTTGAGTAGGAGGGATCCAGGAAGATGTAGAGACAACTGACTAACCAAGAAGTAAGCCAAGCTACCTGTTCCGAAAAATAAATAAATAAACAAACAAACAAACAAAAACAAATAGATAGTAAGGAATAATAAATAGCAAGGAATCAGTAAATATTGATGGC
>NW_017731431.1:146622-151411 GCF_001890085.2 Hipposideros armiger
GATCCCAAACTTAAGTTATGATTTTTCTCTGCTCCCTCTGTTCTGAAATCCCATAACTTATTGTACAGAAGGAAGAACTCATCCTTGACTCTTTCCTTTTTCCTCATTTCTTACATAAAAACCAACAGACAATGTAACTAGTATATAATTTTTCTACCTTGGACCATTTCCACCTAAAATTTCCTTTCATCTTGAACTAACCTTACCCTGCAATTTACCCTTGATTTTTACTTAGCTAGCACCATTTTTACTTCAAGTTTCAATTTAAATGCCTATTTTAAAAAAAAGCCTGTCCTGAACCTGGTGGATGGATTGGTTAACTGTTTTCATGTACCCTTTTATAATGCCATATGATGGTGAGTTTTGTGTGTCAACCTGGCCAGGTATGGTGCCCAGTTATTTAATTACACACTATTCTAGGTGTCACTGTGCCTGTATTTCCCAAGCACTGTTAACATCTAACATCAGTTCACTGCAAAAAGTATTACCCTTGATGATGTGGACGGGCCTCCTCCAATCAGTTGGAAGGCCCTAAGAGCAAAAAATGAGGTTTTTCCAGAGAAGAAGAAATTCTTCCTGAAGACTTTGTCGAGTAATCAACTCCTGCCTGAGTTTCTAACCAGCTCACTTGCCTACAGATTTCAGACTTTGAAAGCCCCCTTAGTCTCATGAACCAATTCATTAAAATCAATCAATCAATCTCTCTCTCTCCCCATATACATATGTATTTATATATATTGTATAATCTTCATATATAATCTCTTAATATATAAATATATATTTTGCATATAAGATATATATCTTTAATAATTCTCTGGAATTTAATAATTCTCTGGAGAACTCTGATACATTTCTACAGCACCCTCTACTTCTTTATTTAGCATTTGACATATATCTAATTATATCTTCAATATTTAACTCCTCTGCAAAATTATAACCTCCAGGAGGGCAGGATATAGCTCTCTTATTGATCAGTAGCCCCAGAATCTATCAAATTTTCTAGCACATGTAGTACATGCTCAAAAAACATTTACTACAGTAAACAAAATAAAATAAATTTTTCATGTCTTTTTAATTCTTTGTAATACTGCTTGGTAGCATTTACATTTCATAAAATGCATTTGTTATTTAAAATTCTTCACAAAAAGGCACATTTGCTAAACATTTCTGGAAAGAAGTGGTTAAAGTTGTACATTTATTTAATCATTTATTTACTCATTCAATAAATATTTATTAAGAATGTGCTCTAGGCACAAGGTTTTCAATGACAAAGAAAGAGGGATATAAAATTTTATAGATACAGAAGTAGGCATGGGTTCAGAGAAGATTGATCTAAAAATATTTTACCAAGAAAATGATATAAAAACTGAATTTTACAGGTGACTTGGTTGAGAATATTATAGGCAGAAAGAGATAGAGCTACATATACAATGCTTAGAAGGCTGTCCACACAAGATCACAAACTAAAGATAAAAAATATCAGAGGATTAAGCAGGTGGTTATAAACATAGAGGTGTGATTATAACACCAAATCTCTCTCATCGCATTCTCAATACAAGCAGTTTCTGGCCAAACCTTTTTTGTTGCTATTTATCACTACTCTAATTTATACTTGACTTTGGCTTATCTGAAACACATTCATTAAAATTTCATCTGCAAAGATTATTGTGCTGGATTAAATATTATCCACTAAGAACAAATACTCACATGGGCAAAAGAAAGTGATAATTTCATTAGTGAGTAAAACTTAAATTTATCTTTTTGGAAATGATTCTCTGTGCCATTGAAGTGACCATATTTTCTACCATAGTTTTAAACACTGACAATCATCTCATTATGTGTTCTGGCTTTGTCCTTAGCTCTTTTATTGGCATAGGAGTCAAAATGAATTGAGGCCACTGTTAATATTCTCATAGAGCTTTCTCTTAAAAGTAGCAAGTAACAATTAATGGGAAAATTTACATGAAATCAAAAGTATGCATTTGAGAAATAACATATGAATTTAAATACAGACTACAAAGCAAATATTTTGGAAGCTATGAAAATCTAAAATTTTTATCCTAGGATTAAAAAATTATATTTGCTATATATTCCAGCATATTACAATCATTCATATTTTTAATAAAAATGTTACATCACTCTTTAAATGTATGCTGTGGAATATTAAAACAATGGCAACTTTCCATCTACAATCATGCACTTTAGTAATATATGATCAAATTCTTTTCTGACAGTTAGAAATACAATTCCTTTTCATTTCTGAAACCATATTGCTATCAATACCTGCCATTAGATTTCATCCTAAAAAACACATTTTATGTTTGAAAGTCTTTTGCTACATTATCTTATTATACTTTGAAACAAATTTATTTAAATTAAATCTTTAAAATTTGTCTTGTGTCATGAGTCTTTAAAGTTTAAAATGTTATTCTGCATTGAGTTATCATTACAGCTATTTTTACAGCACAACTAAGCAAATATACAAAATAAATTATAAATAAAAGCAAATATAAAAAGAAAATTTCTATTAGAAATATATCTCACATGGAGATGGGTAGGTTTATAGTGCCCACAATAAAGAAGGCTTTTCAAAAATCATTGTTTCTAATTGATTTTTTTTAAACCATAGAGATTTTTTTTTTATTTTTTACCTCAGGGAACAAAAATTTGTGATGGGTGGAAAAGAGTATGATTTTACTTTACTAAGTTCAAGAAGTGCATATGTGAAATGGAAGTGAGAAGAAAAACATACAATGCGTGCACCTGCAGGCTTCTTTTCAGGCAGATCAATGTTAGGAAACATACATATTGAAATTGAGGGCCTAGAAATATTAAAATAATTTTTCATATTGTGGAGTGCTGGATGTTACATAGCAGACACTCTGGGGATTATTTGATTCTGTCTGATATGCCCCATTGAGTGACCTTCTATTGATGGAACTATTAGCAATTTTGTAGGATTAGAAGTTATCTTATAAAAAACTAATAGTTATGCAAATTATTNTTTTTTTTAACTCCTCATAATCAGGGGTAGAAATGTACAATAAAGTACACACATCAACTATATGTATCTGATTAGGAAACCCCACATATACACTTAATCCTAAAATATCTGTTGTGTGCAGAATTTTAACCTATCATATTTGATCCTTAATACACTGATATCTAAGCCATACTCTGCATGAAGATAAGAAGCTAACTAGTAGTTAAGCTTATGGACTTAAGTCTCTGAGGATATAAATATTTGGGATTCAGAAAAACCTTGCATCAGTTGGAATGCAACTGTCATAATTTTAAAAAGATGTTCACATCCAGAAAGAAATTAAAATAACTTTCTTCTACAAGCAACCAAATCCATTGCTGCATCTAACTCACAAGAATAACTTTGAGCCATTTCAAGTATGTTTATCATATAATCCACCTCCTGGAAATTTTCTCAAGGATCTTTACTTAGAAGATGCCATTTTTTTTTCTAAATAGATTATTTGTAGAAAAAAAAGTAAAAGAAACCAAACAAAATAAATGCAATGAGGAAAGACAAAAGATTTAAAGATTTGTGAAGGAGCAATGGGATGCCTGAGAGAACAAAGTATACAGGCCATAAATGTCTTCCACTCAGAAGTTTCTTCAAGAGAACTTGCTGCAGAAGCAGAGTTGGCTGATGGACTCCAGCTATTGCCCCTCTGTATCCACCATGGCTTTCACACAAAAAGCACACGTCCCATGCTCTTCTCACAGCCAGTGACTGGCTGAGCTTGTGAGCGTTTCTTTCTGGGCCACGCCTGTCTGACACAGGACACTTCCAATGAGCAGCGCTTGCTTGAGGACCCCGCTTCAGCCTGGCTGTGGCTTTTTCACAATGGTTGTGTGGTCTTGAGTTCTTCCCCCTCAATTCTCCTTCCTTCTTTATCTCCTTTCACAGGTGTCAAGCCTGAATTGCTGTCTGAAGACTTGTCTGCCCACTTCTGCACCCTCCCCTTCTCCTTTATTCCTCACAGACATTTCCAAACAAATCTTGTCACCTCTAATTCCATCCTGGTGTCTTTCATAGAGGAACTAAATCTCGCCTACATAGCATATGCACTAAGAAATGGGTATAAACTTCATTCTACTTCTCATTACTCTCTCCCTTGTAAAACGTCCCTCTCTTATTTAGTGCACATCATCTGGTTTTAGAAGGTCCTCTGTCACCTCATTATTGTCACTACTAATGCCTGGTCACTGCCTCACTCATTTAAGACATTAGCACCTTTGCTGCAGTGTTCTCATTCCAATGGTTGACAGGATACTGGCAATTTTATGTCCATATGGACAACAGGTTAAAGTGCTAACTTCTTTGTCTTCTGCAAAAATCTCATCCACTATTCCCCAGTAACCCATTCCTTTACTAAGTCATTCTACTGTACAACTATACACTCGCATCCTTTTTTTTGCTTACCTGCTTAGTTTACTCCATTGCACTTTTCTGGGCTGTCGGGTACAGTCTGTCCACCAGCCGTTCTCCCACCCTACGCCTCCTCTGTTTTCTAACATCACTTATCTCTATTCCAATTGAGACTCCACAGATCATTTTTGAACCACTCTTCTTTCTGAGGAGACTACACTCCTTTGTTTCATTATCTTTTCATCACATTCATCTAAAAAAACCTGTGCAAATCCTACCCTTTATTCCATGACTATATTTAGGCTACTGTATACCACTGGGAAAAAAAGATATCAGAGATCCGAAGATAGATATCGTCAATGTCTTCATCTAAACATCATTCAAAATCACCTTATAATTTTCCTG
>NW_017731431.1:155506-183006 GCF_001890085.2 Hipposideros armiger
ATATGTGCTCCCCAAATTCTCCTTTGAATGATTAATAAGTGAATAAAATCTTCATCATGCATTCAGTTTACATTTACATGAGACAATTTTTTAACTTTTTAGAAATTCTACTTTAGCTTTTTTTTTTTTTTTCTACTCTAGCGTTTTTGTAGTACATTTTGCAGTACATTCACCAAGACAGGGCCAAATATAGAGGGTGACAAAAAAAAGCATACACATTCTAAAAAAAGGAAAAAAACTATTAAAATCGTAATACTCAATAGATACCGATAACAAAAGATGAATACAAATCACGTTTGACTTGTGCAATTACAAGATGTGCCCAAAGTGGTTGCCATCGGCATAATTTTAACAGTTTTTTCCTCTCTTAAAATGTGCATACATTTTTTTGGCACCCTCCAAATACTGTATTGCTGGAGATGTGTACCTATGGGGCTATTTATTCTAAGGCACATATTTTCTTGGTTAACAGAGTGAATCCCAAGTGTCAATAGAACTTTAACTTTTCTGATTCTACAATTCTCTTTTTTTTTTCTTCCTTTTCCTCTACTGTTTTTGTTTTTGTTTTGTTTGTTTTTGTTTCTAGATTTTGCCTAACCAGTAAATTCTTCGCCATTGATGACAGCAATGATTGAGGATTTGGTTTTTTTGCTCTGATTATTTGGTGATCTCTGTTGGATGATGGAAATTTATAATCTACTGAGTGAAAGATGGCTGAGAATCTGGCTTATCAGTCTCTCTTAATTTGTCTGTTTGCTTATGAGTTCAAATTAATTAAGAAAGTGGTACATGCCCACTGGGAAGGAAAACTCTTATTTGATACCTGGACCAGCAAATTTTTATTTTTACGTGTTGACTTTTGACCCTTGGCTAAGGTGGTAAGACTGCAGCTATAAATTATCTTTGTGAATATGTATCATTATATCTGCAACTGAGAAAGGTCTTGATTTCTAACTCCAGAGGGTATTAATACATTAAATTAAAGTACCTCTTGAATAAAAAAACAAAAAACAAAAACAAACAAACAAAAAAACACTGATCTGATTTATAGAAATAAATAAGTGCTTCTATAAACTGAATATTCCCAAATACTCAGAAAACAAATAAAGAAAAACAATTTCTAATGCATAAATTGTGATAACCTCCAAAAGACACTTGTACAAAGGCCATTTTCAATAAATGAATAAAAATGCAATCAGAGTAGCTTAATAATTATGATCAAAAGAACAAATATTTATGACTTTATATAGAGTTTAAATGTTATTGAATATACAAGGGCATATTCATTTTAAAAAGATCTAGGTTTGTCATTTCATGAGAAATGTATTAATCTGAATTTAGGAACATTATTATACTGGCTTAATAAATAAACCAAAATTACTCCTATATATGTTTAATACTATGAAAATATATATACATATATATATTTTTAAATAAAGTGAATTGTAATTCTAATTTTTCATATCAACAAAAATTTTGTTTTATAGTATGTCAGCTTAAATAAAATTTCCAAGACCTTTAGGAAACTTAAACCTTAGACTAATATTGAACAGAGTTAGTTAATGGATAGTCATTGAATACATGAATAATTTCTAAGATAAAATACTGAAACATAGTGAGTATAATATTGTTTATATTCTTATGTGCTATATGGTGGCTATATCTTTGGATCATATTAATCAATGTTGTCATTTTTGCCACTATAAGAAAGTGCAAAAAGGGACATATGTGACTGTAGAAAGTTGTACGAGGTCTGACAATTAGGTTTGTGCCCTTATCCTGGAAAATGTGTTACATACCTCATTGCTGAATATCACTATGGTCACCTTTGAAGTACTCCCCTTTGAGAAGCTATGCACCGATGCCAGCGCCTAGTCCACCCTTCAAGCAATTTTGGAACTCTTTTCCGGGAATGGCCATCAGAGTTGTCATAGTATTACCCTTCATGTCCTGAATGTCAAAAACGTCTTCCTTTCAATATTTCCTTTATTTTCGGGTTATTTGTTTACTGACTAAAAACTTCCTCACAGACAGTGCCATGTGAGTTGGTGCACTATCCTGATGCAAGAGACATGAATTGATGAAAAGTTCAGATCGTTTTCATCTAACTTTTTCATGCAGACTTTTCAGCACTTCCAAATAGTAAACTTGGATAACTGTTTGTCCAGTTGGTACAAATTCATAATGAATAATCCCTCTGATATCAAAAAAGGTTAGCAACAGCATTACAAGAAGTTCACAAACTTAATTGTCTGACCTCGTATTATGTTTATTTATGAGCTTTGCTGGGTTGCTAAAATGCTTTTGTATGACAGAAATTCTCACCTGCCTCCCTTCTATCTCTGTAAAACAGAAGTTAATTTCTTTTGTTAAAAGTTATTTTAAATATAGGTAGTTGAGAATGGTCCATGAACAATAGTGACAGAGAAATAAAATGTGTGTTTGTGCAATAAGAGTAGATTTGTGATGTACTCTTTCAAAGTAGCATGTTATTTTGTCCCAGAATATGAACAAAAAGAACAAAAAGTGAGTACATAGAGCAAATTGTAAATGATATGAAACAGTGAATTTTACTTGCCTTAGATTATAATTATGTTTCTAAAATAAAACATTAAATGTATTAAAAAGTTTCTCAGAGTTTACCCAGTTATGACTGGCTTATTTTTAAGGTAATTATTTCAAAGTGCATAATTAGAATTGGATCTTCTCTCTGTTGGTATTACAGATCTAAAATAAGAATATAAAGAATTATTTTCAGATTTCTGTCTAAATAGCAGAGATTCTGTATCTTACCATATCTTTGGAAAATTTGTTATTTTTATCATATACTTATAAGAAATAGATAAAAACAAAACTTATAAAAGCATTAAGATACCATGGGAACTCTTTAGGTTCATTTAAATAATTTATTGTCACTTTATTAAACAGATAATCAGGTGTTTGTTTAGGTACCTACGGCCCTATCTTTATCAAGTGACCAAATCTTGTTCTCTGTCAACTCTTTTGATTTTGACTTCACAACAATAGATTCTAATTTTAAAATAAACAAACAAACAAACAATCAGAATATCTTTAACGAAAACTATTTTGAGGAGTTCCCAAGGGATTCCTAGGAAATCACAAAGATTTCTTCTTTTACATTACTAAAACTAATGTAAAAAATGATTAGGCTTGTAATTTTAAGTTTTATCAAAGGCTCTGGAGGTTTCACAGTGCCCTTATCATCTACATAATGTTCTTACTTTCAGGGGAAATATGAAGTAAACTTTTATAAAAGTTATGTATTTTACACTAATAAAAAGATTTATACTCCTCTACATTATATATTATTGATTTCCAAAACAAATTATTCACTCAGGTGCTTGTCTAAAGGCTGTACTATAAGTTATAGGATGAAATCTCCAGCTTTAACTGAGGGCCTTCTCAGAGCTTCATAGAACAACAACAACAAAATGACTAAAGTGAGTAGAAGGAAGGAAATAATAAACATTAGAGCAGAAATGAACAAAATAGAGCCTAAAAGAACAATACAAAGATCAATGAAACCAAGAGATGGTTCTTTGGAAAGATAAAGAAAATTAATAAACTTTCAACTAGACTCATCAAGAAAAAAATAGAGAGGACCCAAATAAATAAAATCAGAAATGGAAGAGAAGTGACAACTGACACCACAGAAATACAAAAAATTATAAGAAAATAACATGGACAATTATATGCCAACAAATTGGAAAATCTGGAAGAAATGGATAAATGCCTAGAAACATGCACTCTTCCAAGACTGAATCAAGAAGAAACAGAAAATCTAACAGAATGACTACTACAAATGAAATCAAATCAGTAATCAAAAAACTCCCAGCAAACAAAGTCCTGAACTAAATGGCTCCACAGGTGAATTATACTAAACATTCAAAGAAAAATTAACACCTATCCTTCTCAAACTATTCCAAAAAATTCAACAGGAGGGAAACCTCCAAAGCCACCAATACCCTGATTCCAAAACCAGACAAAGATGTTAAAAACAATATTGGGTTGTTGGAAAAGTCATGACATATTTTGTCTATGTTTTTCAAAGGTTATTTATTTATGTAAAGAACAAAGATCAATCAATGATATATTGCCCGTTTTGTTTGATAACCTTTTGCCATGTTTCAGTGAGCTTCACAATTCTTAGTTCATAGAAGGACCTGTCTTTATTTGTGAAAAACTGAACAAGGTGCTGATTTATAGTCTCATCTGAATTGAACGTTATACCATGCAATGGGTTTTGAAGAGAGCAAAACAAGTAGAAGTCTGACGGCGCAAGGTCAGGCGAGTATGGTGGATGTGGCAACACATCCCATCCAAGCTCCAATAATTTTTGACGGTTGATCAAACTTGTGTGTGGTCTTGTGTTGTTGCAATGGAACACAACTCCTTTACAACTAACAAGCTCTGGACATTTCTGGATGAGGGATTCATTCAAACTCTCCAACTTCTGACAGTACACATTCGAATTGATTGTTCGGTTCCTTGTTAGGAGCTCGAAAAACATGACACCTTTAAAATCCCACCACACTGGGAACACAACCTTCCTCTGATGAATGTCTGTTTTAGATGTCATTTGTGGCAAATCATCACATCGGGACCAAGACCGTTTGCACACCACATTGTTGTAAACAATCTACTTCTCATCACCAGTTATCAGTCACTTCAACAAAGGATCATTTTCCTCATGTTTAATGAGCATATTGCAGATGTTTATATCCGCCATCAAATGAACTTCTTTGAGTTAAGGCAGAATCCAAATATCGAGTTTGCTTACATATCCTAGCTTCTTCAGGTGGCTGTGAATGCTTGAATGATGGATGTTCAATGTTTATCCAATCTCCCATGTCATGTAACGTGGGTTTGGCTTAATCAATGCCTGTTGTCGTCATCAACCTTGGTGGACCTCCCTGACTAAGGAGTGTCATTAAGATAAAAATCACCAGCATGAAATTTCATGAAACATCGTTGGCACTGACATTCTTGTAGAGCATTGTCACTGTAAACTTTATGCAACTTTTCTCAAGCTTGACACACGTTCTTCCCTTTATGGCAGTAAAACAGTAAAATATGGCAAAAATGCACCATTTGGTCTTCCATCTTCAACTTGTAATAAAATCCCTAAAACTCAACCAAATCGCTCAATTTTTTTTTTAGAATGAAGTTAAACTGTCAGCTATCAAATGACATAGCAATAACATAGATGCGAATGACTCTAGTACTTCCAAAAATGAACAAGTGCCATCTGTTGCAAACATGCATCATGACTTCTCCGACAACCCAATAATAAAATTATAGGCCAATATTCCTGATGAACATAGATGCAAAAATCCTCATTAGGAAACCAAATTCAGCAATACATTCAAAAGATCATACACTACAATAAAGTGTGATTTATTCTTGAAATGCAAAGTTGATTCAATGACTGCAAAGCATTAATACGACACACTATACAAACAAAATGAATGATAAAAGTCATATGATCATATCAATAGATGCAGAAAAAGCATGTGACAAAATCCAACATCCATTTATGATAAAAGCTTTCAACAAAGAGGGAATAGGGGGAACATACCTCAATATAATAAAGGCCATATATGACAAACCCACAGCTAACACCATATTCAATGGGAAAAAGTTAAAAGCATTTTCCTTAAAATCAGGAACAGGACAAGAATGTCCACTTACACCATGTTTATTCAACATAGTACTGGAAGTCCTAGCCACAACAACTCAACACCAAAAACAAACAAACAAACAAACAAACAAACAAACAAACAAACAATCCAATTAAAAAATGGGCAGATGACCTGAATAGACATTTCTCCAAAGAAGACATACAGATGACCAATAAACATATAAGAACATGCTCAACATCACTAATCCTCAGAGAAATGCAAATTAAAATCACAATGTGATACCACCTCACACCTGTCTGTATGGCTATGATCAATAAACCAACAAACAAGTGTTGGCGAAGATGTGGAGAAAAGGGAGCCCTTGTTCAGTGCAGTATTGGTGGGACTGAAAATTGTTGTAGCCACTATGGAAAACAGTATGGCAGTTCCTCAAAAAATTAAAACTAGCACTACCTTAGGACCTAGTATTTTCACTTCTGGGTATTTACCCAAAGAATTCCAAAACATTGATTTGTAAAGATATATGCACTCCATGTTCATTGCAGCATTATTTACAATAGCCAAGATATAGAAGCGACCTCTGTGCCCATCAATAGATGACTGGATAAAGAAGATGTGGTACATATATACAGTGGAATATTACTCAGCCATAAAATGAATAACATCTTATCATTTGAGACAACATGGATAAACCAAAGGGATATTGTACTGAATAGAGTAAATCAGACAGAGAAAGACAAATGATACAGAGAATATTTTGATGGTTATAGATAGAAGGGGGGTTGGGGGGCTGGGTAAAAAAGGTGAAGAAATTAAGAAGTACAATTTGGCAGCTACAAAATAGTCATGGACCAAATGGCTCAGTTGGTTAAGAGCTCGCTCAAGAGTTTGAGCTCTGAGCAACAGCGGTTCGAGGCCAGCCCGAGCTGAGCAGCCGCTGAGCTGCNGATGGTTTTTATAGGGCCGTGAGTAAGCCATAGTATTGCTCTTATATTCTTTCCCTGTTTTATTTCTGCCACTAATATAAGAAATCATTTTAGAAATATAGCAATCTCCAGTTCTACTTAGGAACCTCTAAGATACTACTTCACTCAGAAAGAACTCTCCATTTTCTTCAGGCCTGGAGAAGCAGTTGGAGAAGTATGAATAAAGGTAAAACACTCTCCCTTCATCCTGCTGAAAAGAATCATTTGTACATTGTGAAGTTCTCTTAAAATGTTTCAAAAGGCATTTGCACTTTTTGACAATCACGGAAGCTATGGGTATTGGGAGTGGTATGAGATTTAATGGGAAGTAGAAAAAAGTTATGTAGAATGCATGAAAAACACCAAGTTTGGGTTTTCCTTGTGTTTTATATGGATTTTCTTCTGCTTGACATACTTGCCCTCCTCACCATCATTCTTTCAAAAATGATAACTGTCACTTCTTCAAATAAGGCCCTCTGACAACAAAAATTAAATATAGATCCCCAGTTACAAGTTTTGCTGAGAAATGCAATTTTCCTCTATGGAAAGCTCCATCTCTTTAATTGGTCATTGTTTGTAAATAACTGGCTTTGTCTCTTTCCTGTTTTGGCTACAGGATGGAGACTTAGTGTTCATTATTGCACCTGATGCTTAGGAAAGAGTCAGTGGATATTTACTGTGTGAATAAGGAGAGGACAAAATAGTCAGGGACTTAGGATATAGAGACTATCTAACTTAAAAAAAAAAACATACTCTTTAGGTCCCTCTATCCTCCAGGTGAAGGAGCCCATGTGCTAGAAGTAAGAGCCAGCTTCACCAGAACACTTTACCAAGGAAAAGCCCTTGCATAAACCCATCCCTTCCCACAGCAGTGAGACATGAACCCTGGACAACCTCATCTCCATGAAGAGGGACAAAGAGAGAGCCACTTCTTCCTACACATTGCTTCTTACACCCAAACACTCACACATCTTCCAGTGTGTCCTCTGGCATTAAGCAAGTGCTTCATCATGCTCCTCCACAATCTCCACATTTCAACAAACAGTGCCAGAACAACTGGATATCCATGGGCAAAAAAACTGAACTTTGATCGGTACCTTGAACTATACACAGAAGCTAGCTTAAAATGGATCGCAGATAGTTCCTGGTAAGGTCTCTCATCCTTTGATTACCTCTGATCAAGGAAATACATTTGAAACCTAGACACATTACTGATACAACATTTAAAATAAAAATATATCAAAAGACTTTCAAAGAGTGTAAGCTCAAAGTCAATAGAATAAATTTGAATTTAAACTTGACTTTACTCAACTTCATAATTCTCACATGGAGCCAGAAGCAGCAAAATTTTGCTCACACTAACTGAATTTGCGAGAGTATAACTGGATTAGGGAGAGTATTCCGGTTTGTTGGTTTTTACTATGCAAACATCTTCTCACACGACTAGTAGATACAATTAATTAGTTGACAATATGATCTGTTATCCAAAACTGATCATGGGAAATGAAATGTTGTGACTCATAATTAATATAACATACAGAAGTAGTAACAAATAGCACCTGAGAAATACTGGGTTATTGGAAAAGTCATGACGTATTTTTTTCTATGTTTTCATTGCAAAAATACATCATGACTTTTCTGACAATCCAATATCTAGTTATACTATTAGGTAGCATAAGAAACTGGAGGAGAGGAGAGATTTAGAGCTAGCTGCTAATGCTGCAAAATAATTGCCATCTATTTATTAACAGTAAATAAACACAGGTTTTTACTGAGTAGGAAACTGGTCATTAGCAAATGATTCTAAATGTCATGGGCCTATTGTCCATACAAGTGACCTGATTATTAATATTACGTCCCACAGAGTTTAATTCAATTATTCTTTCATAATGTTCATAAAGTTGTAGAAGTATCAGCATTAGTACCAGGAAAAACTGAGGGAAATTGGCTTTTATATTCTAGGATCTTCTGTCAGAAACTGCCAGATCACTTCAAATCTATGACATAAAGATAGTGAAGATATAAAGGGCTTAAAGTGAGTAATATTTAAAGAGAAAAAGTATGATCAATATGAGTACACAACAGCTGCCAATCAGANTAATATTAAATGTCAATTGTAATTGAAAAATAAAATAATAAAATAAATAATTGGATTAGTGCTTGACTAGTGTTGGCCTGGGGGAGGGGTGTGTGCAGAGGGTTTGAGTAAACAGGAGTGATTGTTAATGGGTCTGAGAATATATTCTGGGATGTGAAAATGCCTTAACTTGATTGTGGTGATGATTGCTCACTCTGAATATACTAAAAACTATTGAATCGAGCACTTTAAATAGTGGATTTTATAGTAGGTAATTTAGATCTTAATAGAGCTTTTATTTAAAATAAAACTAAAAACTGAACTAACTTGCAACTACTATACAACTCGGCAGTTGGACTCTTGGCCAATGATTCCATAGAAAAGAAAACATATTCACACAAAACCTATATATAGGTGTTCATAACAGCTTTTCTCATTATAGCCAAAACCTGGATGTACTTCACCCAGTTAAACCAATTATGGTACAACCACACCATGAAACATTACTTAGCTAAAAAGAAACAAACTATTGATACACATAATAACCTAGATGAATCTCCAGAGAAATATGCCAAGCAGCAAAAGAGAATCCCAAAAGCAACATATTGAATCATTTTATTTACATAACATTCTTGAAGTGACAAAATTATAGAAATAGAGAAAAGGTTAGTGATTATCAAGAGCTAAGGAAGGGGAGGTTGAGGGAGGGAAATTGGTTGGGCTTATTGTAAAATATTCATTTTAATCTTTTCTTCATAATTTTCTAACATTTCTATAATTAAAATAATATCATTTACCATTTTCCCATCTAAAGATGTTTTGTTGTTGTTGTTCAAGAATCAAAGTTGTTACAAATAAAAGAATCCACAGTGCTTAATAACAGTTCAAAGGCATAAGCTCAGGTCCTGTTTCAATATCATTTAAAAATTTTTTGAACATTTGACTGATTTTAGGCAACTAATTTTATCCATCCTTTTACTGTTAACAGGAAACTGATTATCAAATTCATTATGTATTTCTGACAATATCTCTTGATAATGACCACTTTATTATCATTAAAAATCTTTGTATACAATAAACAGCTTTTCCATCTACTCTCCCTCGGCAAGGTGCAATTGCCATTTTTGGTGAGATCTGTAACAAATCTTCATCTGAACTCTTATTCTGTACTATTCTAGGGGTAGTACTAGCTTCTATATTTCTACTTAATTCTACTTCAATAGTATGCCTTCATTTTAAATTTTAAAATTTACCATGTATACTTTTTAAACTAGAAAAATAATTATATTCTGTTTAAAATAACAGTATATATTTCAATTTAATTATGAGTTATGGCTTACACAGTTATCTTTGTAACTTATGCTATCTGCATAAAATATTCAATGTTACATTGAATATAAATATAAAATATAATGTAATATATTATATTTTTATATATAAAATATATATAAATATAAAAATACATATAAATAAATGTAAAATATAAAATATTACAGTGTTACATCAGTACACAGAAGAAATCATTTGAACTGAACCAATCCACAGCAACTGATTATATCACTGATGTGTTTATTGGTAAACTAAAAATGACATGGGCACCAATAACATGGTCTACAATACAATATCTTATATGATGCAAAGTTTAAAATAAAATAGAATTTGTATTTAAGAGGAAAATGTATTACACTGCCTCAATTTCAATTTTTCAGTTGAATTAGTTAAAATTAAGTAAATTGTTTCATTAAGTCAATTGAAATTAAATAAAATTTTAAATTGCGTTTTTCAGTTGCACTAGCTACATTTCATGTGTTCAACAGTCATGCACATTTTATTAGAAGCCATACAAAAACATAAAGTCACTCCTATTTATTAGCCTGAGATAGTAAAATGTCTTGGAAATATTTTGTAGAAAACTACTGATTTCAACACTGTTAAATGTGTTCCCAAATTCAAAGAAAGGAGCCAAGACAAATGCTGAAGAGTTTCTCTCATGGCTAATGACAGTAAATCGCTGCACCCTTATTTTCAACACATAGCAGGGACAGTACATTAGGCCTGAGATTTGAGATTATGAATAAGGATGAGTGAGAAGGATGGATAAGGTGTCTATCGCATGTCTACCAACAATGAAAAAAAAAGATATAGGAAGAGTTTAGCTAACATTTTATTTTCAAAATACAATTAATTTTGTTTTTCTAGCCCTATGAGTTTTACTCTAAGAATTATAAACATTATGGAATCAGTGTAGAAATAAATGGAAGCAGCTACTTGTAATGGTTGGGCCCCCAAAAGAGAGCAGCTCTCAAAGTGAAGACTGGCAAGCTTGATGCTGACTCACAGCTGCTTCTCTCAGATAAAGGCTGCATATACCCCACAGAGTGACCTCAGGATTCCTGTTTCCATAAAATTAGTTCTCAGACACCTTCAAATGCAGATGTCTTCGTGGCTTCCTAATGCTGGTTTATTTGGCTTCTTCAGAATGAGTTTTGCTGGTTCTCTTAAAAGTCACTTCTGTTGCCCCACCCTACCCTGACAAATAGTTTTAGTGTTTTCCATGAATATCAAGGGGCTCTACGCCACAAACATCCCCAACACCTTCAACATCATCGTCATAATCGTCATCATCAAATTATAAAATATCTGCCTAGGGGTTAGAATAGTCCAGGTAGACCTAAAAATGGTTGTTTTTAGTCATGTTCATTTCTTAGTCCTGGCCATCTAGATCAGGGGTGGGCAAACTGTGGATCACAAGCCACATGTGGCTCTTTGGGTATGTTCAGTCTCAAAAGTTTGCCGACCCCTGGGCCGGCGAGTGGCTCAGCTGGTTAAGAGCTCGCTCAAGAGTTTGAGCTCTGAGCAACAGGGTCCCCAGTGTGATTCACGGCCGAGCTGAGCTGCAGCTGAGTTGCCAACTGGTGGCAGGATGGCTTACCTAAAAAAAAAAAAATTTGCTGACCCCTGGAAGAGCCAAGCCTGTCCCTCACAACAATTTAAAAATTATTCGAGAGACAGAAATATATTTTTACATACCATATTTCCCCATGTATAAGACGCACGCACCCTTTTTCGAAAAATGTGGGGTCTAAAAACTGGGTGCGTCTTATACAGCAGTTGTATGAGCGCAAAAACAAGCGCAAAAAAGTAGGAAATGCAAGTAAAAAAATCTACAACCACTGTATAAGAGGCACCCAGTTTTTAGAACCCAAATTTTTTGAAAAAGGGTGTGTCTTATACATGGGGAAATATGGTAATCACCATTACGTGAATAATATCCTATAAAAATTTTATAAAGGAAACTATGATAGTTTGATTTGCATTTTCAATTTTACTTCAGAGCCACATGCCTGCAAGCCACAGTTTGCTGACCCCTGGAGGCTCTTCTGTCTCCAAAGTTTGCCGACCCCTGATCTAGTTTGTTACCTCCTTCCATTTTAACAACATGGATCCCTAATTCACTCAGTTAAAGTTTATTTATTTGCTGGAGTCAGGTCGGGTTGCTTTCTTCTAGTCTGGGAAGAGGAAAGAGAAAGTTGATATAATAATAAAAAAAATCTGTAAAAAAATACTTGAAGAATATGAACTAATATAGAGCCCCCTGCTGCTCGTATATTCTGGGTATCCTGGTATGACAGAAACTGAATGCCAACCATTCAATTTCCACTCTGTGTGAGAAGAGTACAGTCATGCAAGTGGTCTTTCTCATTCATAGAAATGGAAACTCCAGACAAACTGCAGTTAACCAATAGATTAAAAAAAAAAAGATATTTCTACGATCACTCTTCTGAAAGTATACTAATATAGTTTAGCAGAAAAAGGTTAATGACTATTCTTATACATTTGTATTACTTTCTCTTCCTTAGTATTTTTTCTCTTTCAGTTGAAGACAAGATTATATTAGGAAGTCTAAACAGATAACTTTAATAACATATGTACTTATTTTTTTAAAAGTTTGATTAAAATGTTTATTAAATTTAATATTTTAAAGCATTGAATTTCTGATATTATAATGCAATGAACATTAAAAATGAACATTCCAATCACTTAGGTATTTAAGTTATAAGTGATTTCTGTGCTGTACTTATGTGTTTATATATAAATATACTTTGAGATTTTATGATGATTAGGTTGGAATGGGTTTGGAAATTAGCAAAAGATTATTTGTTTTAAACTACTTCTCAAAAAAAAATTTTTTTTTTGGAAGTATTACAAGAACACTCTTAAAACCCTACTTTACTGATAATGAATCTTTAAAGCATAGTCCTGAAAAGAGCATTATTACCTGTGTTCAGAAAAAACAGGAGAATTTGTGTACTGTACTAAGGCTAAAAGTTTAATATTGAAATGACAAAGAGCTATGAGATCAAAATATATCTATAGAGAAAAATGCTGGAGATTATTATTACAAGATATTAACAGTTATCTTAGGTTGGAGTCTGGACATGATTTTCCTTTGTTTTCCTAACATTTTGTAGTTCTTATGAGTCAGAAGACTCATTATTGTCAAATTGTCAAAGCAAATCTCACAGGTGACTAAAAAGACCATCACTTAAACAACCATTAATAAAAGACCACTAATTAAAGGACTATATATATGTGAATGGAACTGGGTTTATAATGCATTTTAACGTTTTGGCAATACAATCCAGAATATTTTTAAATAATCTAAAGTCAGAAACAAACTATTAATGACACAAAATGCAGCTGAGTGTCAAAACTTGGCATTAACCATAGGTAAACAATATATTTCCCGGAATACAAGCATTCGTATTGGGGGAATGGTTTCATCAGCTAGAGTTTTATAATTCAAATATTAAATGTCTTATAATAAGGATAATTGTAAGTATAAATTGGAGTTTACTACATATTTAGTGCTTTATGTAAATATTCTATAAGACACATACTTGCGCCCCCAGTTTGCCTATAAGAAAACAGAAGCCTGGAGAGGTTAAATAAATATCTAGAAAGTCCCTAATGAGTGTCAGTTGTAGGATCTCATGCCATGACCTAGTTTATGCATTTAATCATTGTGTTAAAGTGCATTGCATTGATTCAACAATCCTTTATATCCATTATTAATGCTGCTTTCCAATTCTTTGGTCTTTATTTAATTGTTTTTGTAATAAATTAAAATGAAGCATAAGCTCATAGTGTTCTGAAAACAGTCAAGGGACCTACAAAGCAAACTGCTTAATAGTGTAGCTTCTAATTAGCTGTAATTACAATATTTAATAAATGGAACACCTACCTTTGAGATAATCAAATCTTTTCACTGAACTCCACTAGCGCTATGGTGTATACAATAGGCTAATAACAATCAAAAGCATTATTCAGATGCTGTCAGGAAATACAAAAGTACAATTTATTGCCAACTCGGAACTGTTCTTCCACTATAGCAGATTTAATATGGAAATAGGGTATAAGAAAAAGAAGTTATGTAATTATCCATAATTTAACTCCAATTATGGTAGCATGTCTTAACCCTACAGAATACATTCACTCATGCACGTGTGTGCACATGTGCAGACATTCACTCCTCTGGGAAGTTCTTTCTTTATGAAACTATTAAACTATTTCTCTCAATATAGGAGGTCAATGAATGTGCTCGCCAGGATGCACTAGACATTTAAACAACTGTAAGCACTGCCACAGTCACAAATATCACAGCTAAAAGAGAATTTGAGTTATTTCAGAATTGAATCCCTTTAAAACTAAGATGCTTAGCAATAATGTTTAATTCAGTCATATTTTTAAAGAATATTTTTGAGGAATCTGTTATATTCAGTTTGCAGTTATCAACACCTGCTAACGAGCTCTAAAGTTTATTCTGTCCTTTTTTGAATCTAAGTAGGGTTAGTGGGAAGGATATAAAAAAAACTAGGGATGATTTATGAGTTGTGTTTGCAACTTGTGAATATGCATGATGAAGTGCTAAGATCAGTGAGTATAGGAGGAGCTCCTGACCTTGCATTTGTTTGCTTCTAAGGGAGAATAACAGCTCTGTGTTGTCTTGAAATAAACCTCTAAGCATTGAAGATAGCAGCAGCAGTTAGTAATAGTAAACTTTATTTTGCTTTATGACATAATGGAAGAACCAACTTAACTACAATGTGATATCTTAAATCAACTCTTAAGATCAAATTACAAAGTGAAATTACTGTTACTTGGACTTTCAGAAAAGGATAGGAAAACAAATGAACAAAAGAAAATTCAGTGGACCAAAGATGCTAATTAATGTAAATTGTGTTTGCAACAAAAGGATAGCTTTCCCCTAAAAAAGACAGAACAGGGCATGAAAAATCAAGAACTTTAACTGCCAAGGATATTCTGGATTAAATAGAAGTTTAACTGTACTCATCTTTAATTAATGGGAAAACTAAAGGAATAAAAATAATATGTATTTTTTAATATATATTCTATAAGTGGATCCCTGAAAAAACAGTAAGTGTGATCTTTCTCTTAGCCTCAATGCCAGTAAATGTAATCTCCTCAAATAATTTACAATCCAGAGAATCAGAGTTTTTTGTTTGTTTTGGAAATACCAGATGATGCTTGCTTGCATTTAGCTATTTATATAGAAGATATGGAATTTTTGTTTTAATTACTTTTTATCTAAGAAATACATTACAATTCCTAATCGACAGTTTTTAATAATATTTATCTCAGCCTGTTGTTTTTTTTTCTGTACCCAAAAGTATTGCCCATCTCGAATTTCCTTCAAATTGTTGCCTAACCAGTGGCTATAAACTCTTGCAGAGACAACTGTTATCCATTATCCAGCACTTGACATGCCAGCTCAACATCACTATATTAACTGACTTTTGAATTTTCTTACTCCCTGTGGGGCCTCCTCTCCTAAGATTGATGAGGTGCAATGTAGGGTTTAAACTGCCATCCTTACTCGACAAACAGCCAGAGTGGTTTCTACAGAGTGGGGGAGGGAGGACAAAAGAGGGCGAGAACCACAGCGTATCCTGGAATAAGCAGCCTCATACACTTGCTTTCGAAGGCAATTAAAACTTTGTTTCTCCAATTTTACACTTCAGTCAAACACAGAACTTATTCTTCAATTAAAGGGCCCCAAAGCTTCACTGGTACATATTGAAAATGCAACAATTAGAAAGGGATTAAACTTTTGTTCCTCAGACATTTTAGAGACTCTAAGATAAAAGTTGCTGCTTCTTCTAAGTTTAAATACACTGAAACTCTAATCACTTCTTATAATTCCCCAAATGGTATTATCGCTTACTTTTTAACTATTGAATTCACTCTGGCAGAGCTAGGGTAATAAAACCCATCATATTCTAATTTTCAGACAGCTTGATAGAACCAATGTTCTTAGTATAGATAAAGTGTAATGAAGCACTTTCGTTCCCATAGGAAAGTCTTTGATTCAAATGCTCTGATGCCAACTAGCTTTCACATCTGCTGTTTTACCATTGATAGCTGTAACTTGGCATGCTCAACTAGTGTCTGATGAAGCAGCTTTACTCAGAGGCACTGTTTTATTTTTTGCAAAGGGAACATAGTAAAATGGTATAGGTTTTCTGTAGGTCTTATGCAAATCCCTGTAATAAACATAGGATCAGGCCTCACATATAATAAATTGTGTGTTAGATAAGGATGGGGGAGGGATACAACCTTCTTGGGTAAAAATAACCTCCTTGCTATGCCAATAAGTTAAATGCATAATAAAAAATTGTTTAAAATATTTATTTCAACATGATGAATTAGTATCAAAACAATATTAGGCACTATTAAGACTATAAAGACACTTTTAAAACATCACCCTTATTTTATTAAACAAATTTTTATCATTTAACCTAATGTTAACCTTAATCTATTACCCATACCATTAATAAAGAAAAAATAATTTTGCAGATTAGACAAATGATATAGCTACAAAAATCTTTGCTGAGCTATTTCTTTTTGATTTCTAGAAAAGACTTCTGATAGAAAATGAAGAAAACATCAACATGAACAAATGAAAATTTCAGTAATAACATGTAATCATTAATCTAAACTGCTCAGAAATATTAGTATTCAGTCATATAAAGCTTTTAAGTTTTGCTTAGTTCAATTAAGCATGTAGAAAAATTAAAATCGTGAACTAAATTATCCACAAACTTGAATACATGAAAACAAGCAAAAAATTCAAAATGAAGTTTCTATTTATTTTAATTAGTCATAGAGTTATTACCTAATTAGTAACTTGCAAGCAGATTAGTAAGAATAGATTTTGACTTGGGAGCCAAAGTATATTCTATCTTCCATCACCTAAATTAGAGCTGAATGTCATGTTTGAGGAGCATTTTGTTTCAGTTTACATCTGCAGGGGGACATCAAGAAATTCTCAAGTGACACAAAGAATTGTGTAATAACTTGTCCCATCAATTAATGTAGATACAATTTTTTTTTCACAACAAAGAAAGGAGTGACAGTAGTTCACCAAATATTATAGAGAAGTACAATAAGCTCAGTCAAGGAAACTACATGAGCCTAAACCTTAACCTGTTGCTCAGAACCTAACAATATACACCTGTAAAGTATGGCACTTCATCTCTTCCTAATCTACTTCCCCGAGGTAAACACAAAAGTCACATGTACAATCCTCCCAGGACGCTAATATGCCCCCTCATAGGTCTCTCCTCTAATTTTCCCTCCCTGGCCCCATGGTAGAAAAACCTGCAATAAAGGCTTATAAAGGAAAGGTGAATAGATTCACCTTCCAGTTCCCATAGAACACATATTGTCTTCACATTTATTCAGAGACACAAACAAAAGTCAGGATTTATACCATCATACTTCTCTGAGGAAGGAGAAAGCTCTAACCTTTACCCTCTTACATGGCAATTATCATGCATACCAGCTAGGGGCCTCCAGCAATGGTGTAGGCAGTGAATATGAAATTAGATGATTTACTCTCAGCAAATCTCTGTTGAAAAACGCTTTAATGACAATTCAGGTAAATAATTCAAAAGAAGTAAGAAGGTGGTCAGCAGGTTATTTCATGCCTCTGTCTCATATTTTGTGGGGTTTGGGTTTTAGAAAAGAAAAAGCATCCACCCTAATATGCAAGAAGGGGAAGTAGATGCAAACAGTTATTAACTATCGGTGTCAATAATGGAGGTCTCATTTAAATGTCAAATTAAGTTAACTCTTCCTAGACAATAGAATCACCAGAGGAGGTTATAAAAAAGTCAGATGTCTGGGATGCTACCTCAAGATATTTTTAATTACTTAGTCTGGAGAGGGGCCTGGAGCCTCAGTATTCTCTAACAGCTCCCCAAGTGATTCTAATGTTCTAATGTGCAGACAGGTTGAGACTACTGATTTAAACAAATGGACATTTTAAAGAGGTTTAAAACTCAGCAGATGATACCCTCCATAAAGTTCAAAATAATGACCCTATCCCTTGAAAATAGAAAACTGATGTAAAAATCAAGACTATCTCGTTATTTATCAGAGCGATATAATTGCCTGTCATAGACTAGGCCATACTTCCATATGACACACAAGTATCCAGTCCTACAGGGTGCAGCACAGCCATGTTTCCTACAACTTCGGTAGATGGTTGTATGAAACCAACTTATGGCCTCATAAGTCAAAGTAGTGCTTTAACTGGGGATCCTGATAAAATAATATCACTAACTTTACTGGATTATAGTCTAGAATTTAGTGCATACATAGGAAGTACAACCTATCAACAAATCAAAGATTTTAGTCATAAAACTTTCATTTTTAAATTAGTTTCTAGGCACAGGGACAAATAGTCCCTATTTGAGACCCAAAGCTGAAATTTGAGATCTTTCCCCCCCTAAGTTATTCAAAAGAAATGGAGGGTGTCATTACCAAGCATAAAGTGACTCCAATTAAAAGAAAAAAACAAAACCTGAAAGCAAAGCTATGTGCAAATTAGTAACACCTTCATAAGCAGGGCAACTCATACTTGAGCAAGTATTTAAGAAATCAACCCTGTACTTACTAAAGTGCCACATGAATTTCTAGTTATTATATTGTCAAAGAATCCCTTCTGGATAGTGGTGGAAAGTGCTTAGACTATGTTTAATAGTAAATATGGTATGTGGTGAAGGACGTACCCAGTTCCTATCCATGTGCAGAAAATAATTATTGAACTTCTTTGTGACAACCATACTTAATTGGGAATTTGCTATATAAAATATAAAAGTCATTTAAAGAAAAAGTTCTGGATATCTAATGCACAACAGTGATTATAGTCAATAATACTGTATCATAAACTTCAAAGTTGCCAACAGGCTACTTAATTGTTCTCACCACAAAAAAGAAATGATAATTACATGGTGTGCTAGAGGCACTGTTAGCTAACACTATGGTGGTAATCACAGTGCTATTATAAATTTATCAAATCACACATTACACATTTACACCTTAAACTTACACAATTTTATATGTTAATTATCACTCAATAAAAATAAATAAAATAAAATGAATTCAAAAGTATTTTTAGAGGATTTTCTTATCTTTGAAAACTATTTTAAGTCATATGCAAAATTTAGCTTTCAGAATGTTTTGCTACCAATAGAGTAAGAGAAAAAGAAACACTCATTTCAGAAAACACCTTTCAATGTGAAAAGTACACTATAATGCCATTTTGAGAATTTACTTTTCTAATGCATTAATCTCTTCATAGTAAATGTATTGTATTTGCATTATTACCACTATCCTAAAAAAAAAAAAACAGCAAAGAAAAATTGTGTTTTGCAGAAATTAAAAAAAATATGAGAGTTATCTAATGAATGGTATATGTTTCAAAATCCATTTATTAAGTACCTGTGGTATACTGCCAGCTTCTTACATTTTATCTGTCAACTAAAAAATTACTTAACATTCTTTTGGCCTTTAAGAAGCAAAATCACTCAAGCTTTCAAAAAATCATTACAAGCATGCCACACAAGCAATTCAGGCTTAAAAACCTATACTGCTACACCAGAATAATTTAATTTTAGAAGACCATTGAACTGATAAGCTCAGAATAAGTAGCAGAACATGTTATAGCTGTTATACTGCCCTAATGGCTTAAGACAAATGTTTTAGAAACTTAATATGATTAAACAGTTAAAGTTATGTGGGTGAGTCAAAATGACTAATGCACGTAGTTCTTCTGAGTAGTGATGGTTGGTTATGCCATATTTTTTACTATTATTTTTATTGTTGATACTATGAGTCCCTTGGTTATTGCTTTCATTTTTAATAAGTCACTTAAATTCTCCTTAGCCCAGTTTCCTCATCTATTAAATGAGTATTATAATAATTGCTTTCTACCTTCCTTAGGCATAAAGATTAGTGCATTGGTATTTAGAATGTGCTTGGTGCTCTCCTAAAGAGGGAGATGATGAATAAAGAAAAAACAAAACAAAACAAACCATTGTTGCTAGGTACCAAAAGATAAAACGTTCTGCTCCAGATAGATCAATCTATTTGTTTGCATTTCTAACTCTAAAACCCACACTTCCAAATAAATTGACTCTTAACCCAAGGTTAAAATGGAAATGCCATAGAGTGCTACACACTTTGAAGAAACATTTTTAGCTTTCCACAGAAGAGCAAACTTTTGAAAGTAATCACACATTCTATTTATAACCCTCACTCATAGGCGTTCCATCAATTAATGCACTATCCATTGTTCCAATGGATAATTGTACAGAATTTGGTAAAAGAGGTGAGTCTTCACCATAAAAAAATGTAAATATGTAAAGCTGATTTGGTGTCACAGCTGATAACAATGAAAGCATTATAGGAGGAAGGGAAAATGGGAATCTGTGATATAAGGGTGAAATAATAGTTTTAAAGTGTGCCTTATAGTAACTTGGAAGATAGAAAATGCACTAATAATCTTTTAGACTTGGCCAAAAAAATATCCAGAAAAAAAAGACACAATGTTCAAGGTATCAGCTGGGTACTTTTAGCTACATAGGATAAGTCAGTATAAGAAAGAGACAGCATATTAACAATAAGAAGAACAACAAAGAGGAGAAGGGGGAGAGGAGGGAGGAAGGAGTAGGAAATACAGTAAAACCTTGGGCTGCGAGTAACTTGGTTTGCGAGTGTTCCACAAGATGAGCAAACATTTCTAATACATTTTAACTTGGTAAATGAGCGATGTCTTGCAAAATGAGTAGCTTGTTTCTGGAATGAATTATGCTCGCAAACCAAGTATTACTGTAATTTAAAAGAAGTAGTAGTTTACAAACATAATTTAGAGGTGATACAGAGTTAAAACTTGCATGGTTGAGTGATAAAAGTTTTCTAATCTTCAATATTTTGAGCCAGTAAAAGTTCTCAAAATTGTTTCAACATGGAGTCAGGTCTAATTAAAGATCAAACTTAGTGTGTTACCTTGAGGTGCTTTGTTAAGACCTTTGAAAAAGTTAAGGCAATGCCTTTGTTGATTTTTCTCCTCTGGGTGAAAAGAGCTTCTAGCCCAAAACAGCAATGTTTAACTTTAGAGAGCAATGTCTCTTAAAAACAACTGTGGGGGTGGTTTAGATTATATTGGGTCATCAGGAAAGTCGTGACGTATTTTTCTATGTTTTTCAATGCAAAAATGCATCATGATTTCCCTGATGACCCAATAAATGGACTCATTGTAAATGGATACATTTACAAGACATAAAGGTTTAGCAGAAATGTCATTGGCAAAAGCAGTGTCACCTGGTGTAAAAGAAACAAGTCTATTCAAAATGTAAAAAAGCCTCTGTGTCAACAAATTGCTAAGAGTAGGACAGCTTACTTGTGAAGTAAAAGTTTATGTTACATGGCACTAACAGGTTTGGGTTGTTTTTAAGTAACATTATTGTGGCAATTAATAAGTAAGGTAGCCCAAAGCATATGCAGAGTCTGTGCTGAGGATTTGAGATCTGAGTGAATGATAAAGATTCACTCCTTGTCCTCTAGCGGTCCAGTGCAGTGTGGTTACAGAGGAAACACCCAAATACAACTTGTTAAGTATTAAATTGCTTGCTGTTCTGAGTACCTCACTCCAACTCACCATGCAGGCATTGTATCATTTCACATCATCACAAGAAGGGTGACTACAGTACAATAACATATTTAGAGAGAGAGAGTTAGACCACATTCATATAACTTTTATTATACTATATAGTTATAATTTTTCTACTTTATTCTTAATTATTGCTGCTACTCCCTTGCTGTGCTGAATTTATAAATTAAACTATCACAGATATGTATGTATGGATAAAAACAGTATATATAGAGTTTGGTACTATCTGCGGTTTTAGGCATCCACCCGGGGTCTTGGAACCAGATAAGGGAGTACTGCGATACACTATTTCAAAATATGTAGTCTAGAGAAAAAGCTTCTAAAAATTGCTCCACAGGACCTTTTTTCGTTTCGCGTATCAAATTAGTCTCTCTTCATAACAGCAATAATCAGAAGAATGAAGCAATTTAAGTCAGATAAACACAGGGTGATCCCTTTTAAAAGTATTTTAAAACTATTATCCAATTGAGGATTATAGAAACATAATTCACTTGACTATGTTTAAAATAATTCTAAATTCTGATTTTAAAAATTTAGCCATACTAATCTAGAAATACTAAAATATAACACCTGTCAAGCTGCTTTTGGTTCTTAGCATATCAGCCAGAGCTTTTATTTAATTATGAAAACATATTGTAAGAGTGGTCCTGCTAGTCATTCGTATCTAGAGATGGGGAGGCTGAGGTTTACTAGGGCGAGTGTGGCACCTAAGTACAACCAACAGGTAGTGGAGCCAAGAATTAAGCTCTGGTTTCTCTGATTTCACAGTGGTTGTTTTTTTTTGTTTTGTTTTGTTTGTTTTTTCACTCCTAACAACTATTCTAAATTGTACTCTATGTTTTCAGAAGTATTAAGTGATTTATATTAGATATTTAATACCACTTATATTTCCTTTCAATATGTGGCAGAATTTCTTTTGTAATAACCATAAAAGAGGACATGTATCTCCTTTGATACCACTTTTTTGGAAGGACAGACTATATTCATACATTGGCAAAGCCAGAGATTTCACTTAGACCAAGCCCAGGAGAGAATTTGTTGAACTTGGAAAATCTGAGTCCTGGGTTGCACTGAACAAGGTGATTGACCACCATTTTGTAAAACACAAGGCTCACTTTAAAAATATAAGAATTCTCAAAAGAGACCAAAACACTTACATGCTGTAGCTGAGTTATTTTTGAGCATGTAATCTGTATGTATTCAGTCTCCTAATCTTTACACTTCAGGGAGAAAAGATGTGCTTGTTGCTTGGCAATGATTTATATAGTGTCAGCCCCCGGGTGAGATTTCAGTTCTACAACACCAAGTTCCCAGATTCCAAGAAGGAGGTTTTGATTCCTCCTTATTTGTTTTTTAGTAAATTCCCTACCCTTGGCTATTTTGTTATCTAAATATGATTAAGAATATATTGGTGATGCCATACAGTTTTCTACTGTTTACATGGAATAACTTAAAGAACCACCATGTGCTCAATTCCGAGCTATTTTGCCCATCATAGCTTTACATCTGGCCCTGGGAAGAATGTGTGTGGAGCGTAAGGGATGTAGATGTCAAGAAGAAAGAACACTTCTTGAAGACAATATATACATAAGCTCAATGAACAAAGGCAAGCACATTCTTTGCAAAAGAAATCATTTAATGTTGTGGAATGGCTATATAACTGTCTGTTTTGTGCTGTACTGAGGGCTTACTCCCTCTTAGGCCAGCTATCTTGAGGCAGCTCTTTTTGTTTGTAGTAACAAAGTTATACCATTCTTTAAAATGATTTTCTAGAACTGAGCATCCCAGGACAATTAGCTAACAATAGAGTCTTGTTAAGTCAGTAAAAACAAGATTTCCTTTAGAAACCAATGTCTTAAGGATGCTTCCTAGAGTATCTGTATGTATTGCTGTTAATTAAGAAATAAAAGAATGGTACCAAATATAAATAGACTATTCATAATCATTCCTGGTTCACTGTAGAGTTTCAAAATGAACATGCAATTGCTTAAAAAAAATTATACCCATTGGCTAGCATAAGTACATAGTTTAACAAGTCAAAATATGAAGTTGAAATTGGTATCATTTAGGACTATACTAAATAAAGAAAAATCAACACTTAGTATATCCTTTTAAATTCTAATTTCAACATTAAGAATTCAGCATGTGATAAAGCTGTCAGCTAAGGTAATTGTCAACTTAATGATTACCACTATGTGTGTAATTTTTTATTATGACTAGTGTACATCCCAGAAAGCTTCAGTTCTACAGAAAGAAAGTCTGTGCTGTTGAAAACAGAAAGTTGTTTTATGTCAATTTTCTTTGGGTGCCAGAGGCATCCTTTTGTGTGAGAAAGAAAAACAAGAGATGAAAGAATAAGAAGAAAAGTCAATAGCAAGGAAAAATATTGGTAGGCAAAAATGACACTGCAAAGAGCACTTGAACTAAAAAAAAAAAAAAAAGGAAAGAATAGAATATTGGAAAGAGTGAAAAGCCAAAAAGGGGAGAAATAAATTTTAAAGATAATAAAAAAGGAGAAATTTTTTTTTTCCTGAACTGATTTCTAGAGATACACCTTGTTTGTAGTATATGAGAGCTTTAAAATTTAAGAGTATCTGAGTCTTTGGGAAGACAAAATTAAAATTAAAACCCTGAAGCATTTGTGAAGCAAAAATAATCACTTCTGGTATGAATCACTTGCATTATTTTATAAACTCAATTTCAAAAGTCCCTTGAATACTGTAATGATTTAAATGCATTACATATTCACCCTCTGCAGTTATTTATACTCACAAAGTGTATTTAACATTTTCAACAGTTTACTTCTTTTTTTAAAAAAACGTGTAAGAAAAGCAATCTCTATTAATTCTAAATATTAAATTGGGGAAAATTGATCTGTTGCAATTAATATAGTCATTAGAACCACACTGATCATAACACATTGCTCATACTTAGTTATTCAATAAATTTGATTAATAATGATTTTCCAATTAAATATAAAATGCATATGCAAGCTTTAATCTAGCCATGAGATATTCACTTTGAAAATAATCAAATTTTAAGAATGATATAGATTTGACAAAAATTTCAAATTTATCTCATTCTTTGGATATTTAGTGTCCTCTAGAACTAACTCTAAACAAAAAGCTAATTTAATTTTGTAAGAATCTTTACAAAGAAAATTACACAATTTCTTGGCAAAAATGCTGTTTTAAGTCACATAAAACCCAGTTCTAGGATTGTTGATATAGTCTTCCAGAGCTCTAACTAAACTATAATCTCCTTGAAAGTGATGACTAGATGTTATTTGCTCTAGAATAACCAACAAGTAGCATAATTTCTAGCACTCAATTGGCACTTGATGAATTTTTAATGAAATAATTTATTTTATAGCTTGGTCAATTATTTTAGAAAAAGAAAAAAATAATCAACCACTTGTACTACTATTTTACTGCCAGTTGCATTTGTGTGAACAGTGAAGGAAAACAGTGATGCTTAAAAATTTGCACAACCTATAAACAATTTAAAAATACTTGGTAAAATATAAAAGCAATTATGAAGCAATACTTACGCCCTAAATTGAAATTTGGTCTACTCTGGCCCAGTGAGATCAGCTGGAGTAAAGAGACGGGGCAAATAATAAAGAGGGGGGACAGGCACTCCATATGCCTGGAACTTGGGACAGACACGCTTTCCATTTAAGTGTTCCATAGGGCTGTCTGTCCCATTGCAAGTTCAATAGAGTAGCCCATTTCAGACTTTCTGCCTCCCAGAATGTTAAATGGATGAATATACAGACAACAAGAAATGTTTCTGCTTTTTTCTTTTAGCCCTGTTTTCTTTCTTTTTTTATAGGCTCTGAACAAGTAAACCTTGTCTCATTTTAACAGAAAGAACAGTATGTATTGGGAATATTCTTACATGTAATCATTTTATTCTTCTAGAATAACCAAGCCTTGTATTAATTTTCAAATAAATAAATTACTTATTTGTTTTACATTCAAAGATAAAACTTTCTGGTGGCGGTGGGGAGGGAAATGTTACCTTTGAGCAGATTTTCTGCCAAACAAGAATACTTTTAAAGCAAAAAGTCCTTGCCATTTGCAAATGCTAAAATGTTTTGCCTTGATGGCCATATATTTTGGTGTATACGTCTCCACCTCTGAGGTATATGCTATTGATTATTCTGCACAAATAACAGTGTTGCTATGCTCTTTCATTCATTAATACAGACATGCTTGTTTGCACTCTTTCATTTTAATACATTAATTTTAGATAACTAGTAGGACTTACCTTGAAAAATGTCATGGTTGCACCATCCTCCACCGCTCCGTACTCTATCTTGGTTTGTTTAGCTAAATCATCTGCAGAGTCAATAGGGGATTCCATCCGCTCCACTGTCAGAAATGCGGCTAAGTTAGCAGTATACGAAGAAATGATGATAAGTGTGAAAAACCACCAAATGCCTCCCACTATCCTGGTGGAGAGCGCTTTGGGCATGAGCTCAGAACCTAACAGAGATTCGGGGGGAAAAGGTGAAACGAATACAGAGAATTTGATCAGCAGTCAGGTACTTTTGGTCACAGTGGCAGTATGGAGTCACTGTGCAATAAAAGCTTAAATTATAGATTTACATATTGATTTAGTAAGTAAGCAACAACCACTGGGAAAGCAAAGGCTAATATCTGTTAATAGGCAGTCTCTTAGGACACTTGTGTTTAAGTATAGTGACAGGAGACTCAAGCTTTACCTGAGACAGTGCAAAGTAACAATTAAATATTAATGAGTGAAAAACCTTTATAAAAATGGCATTAGGGCCAGCCAAGTGGCTCAGTTGGTTAAGAGCTCACTCAGGAGTTTGAGCTCTGAGCAACAGTGGTTCGATGCCAGGCCCAAGCTGAGCAGCCGCTAAGCTGCCAATAGGTAGCAGGATGGTCAGCTTAAAAAAAAAAAAAAGGCATTAGAAGGAGGAAGTAAATCTCTCTAGTTTATAAACCACATGCATAGTTTTTCATTTGGTTGCTAGTTATGTGGGTTTTAGAAGAAAGTGTTTAATGTATGTTCAGATCCATTGCTTAACAAGCTTTAAGAAAAGTTTTATTTTTCATGTTCATGCAGCTCCAAAATTTTGTCCATCTTCTCATTTGAAAAGGTAATGTTAAATAAAAATAATGTAAATACCCACATTTCTTGAGATGAGGGGTTTTAGATCAATTTTTATTTTAAAATAAGGTAGTAAATTATTTGCTATGTATAAATAAATGTCTCCCATCACTATAGTTAGCCTCAACAAGGGAAATCAGAATAAGTAAATTGTCACAAATTTATTTCACACATATATTTTTCATAAATATATTACAATACATGGCTGGAGTTGCCTGCTCATGGTATTAATAAGATAATGGGACCTGAATTATATTTTACTCTTGAATATTATTAATTTTAATTAATTTAGATTAAAAAATAAAATCTTAACAATTTTAAAATCAAGTCTTATAGTTTTACCCCAGTATTTACATTATATAGACTATTTACAGTCTGAATGTTGAAACTAATACATATCAGCACGTATTTTTTTATAAGAAAAGTACATTAAATTTATGGATCTATATCTATCTATATATATATATGTTACTATTCACTTTTTATCACTTGAATCTATAATCAAGTAAGCATTGACTATGAATTACTTAATTTTTAATAGGGTTTTAGTAAAATGAAATGAAGCAAAGATGGACTCCATTTGCTGATATGTTTTATAATTATATATTTAATAT
>NW_017731431.1:188006-219061 GCF_001890085.2 Hipposideros armiger
TGCAATTTGCTCCCTCTTCATGGTGACTCTCAGAAAGCTTTTCCTGTCTCCAGTTGAATTATTAGCATTCTCTTAATAGTGGTAACGTAAGTCACCCCTTTCTCCTCAAATTCCTACTCCCAAGCAACACTTCCACCACACACACACACACACACACACACACACACACACACACACACACACACACAGTGGCCTTGCACTGCTTTGTCTGTCCTCTGCTTTATCTCCCTCACTTGTCAACATAGCTCTGATTCTATTTCCATTCTCTATTTTTTTCTAAACTAAATTACCTCCCCACTCTAAGGTTCACTGCTATGCTTAACTCTGTCTTCTGTTTCCAACAGATCTTGCCTCAATATTAGTGCCTACCTCCCAACTTAGACTCACTTAAAAAAATTCTGTTGGACTCCATAATTTTTATGCTCACAAAAATATATTTCAGTCATGTCAAATCTATACATTTATCCCTAATCACTTGCTTGACCTAAAGTGAATTTCTAGTGACCTGACTATAGAATTTTCAATATTAATATGTCCAATATGAACACATAATCTTTCCTCCTAACCTTTTCCTTTTATTGCCTTCTCTATCTCTGTCAATTGCATCACCTGTCAGCATCCTTAAATTACCAATTGCAGTGGTCCTACCACTAGCCCTTAGCTCATTTAGGCTAACACTTTAAACTTTAGTTCTTTATATTCCTTTGCCCCACAACATTGACCTCCAAACAATTGTCAAGTTGTATCAGTCTACCTCTAGAACGTCTTTCATTTCTTGCCCTCCCCCTTCCTTGTTTATTACCATTGGTATTAATGATGGTTCAGGATGACATATCCTGTAGCAGTAGTCTCCTATCTGGACTTCCCCCTTTTTATTCCAAATATATAAGTTCTAAATACTGCTTCCTAGCTAATTTTCATGTAGAATAATTCCCATATTTCCATAGCTCTATTAAAAACAAATCTTTAGACATGTCCACAGTCACTATACAATATATCCATATTTCTAAGCATGGAATTCAGGATTGTTTACATCGTGCTCCAAAATACCTTTTCAGAATTATGTTCCACTACTATTTCTCCTACCTGCTAGGCTATGGGCCACTTTCCAAAAAAAAGCCCTATACTGATTCTTATCCATTTCTTTGGTCATATTGTCCTTCAGCCTGTACTCTCTGCTCCCACTCCATTGATATTCAAAGCCTACACTCATCCTTTAATTCCAACCCAATACCACCATCTAGCTGGGAGTTTTCATGATCCGTTCATGAAGGATAACGATGGTAAAAACTGGTTACTACCCCTCAGTATTCATTTTCCTGCCTGAGTTTTACTAGGAACATTGCTGCCCAGCTAATAAATCTATACTTCCCATCTTTCCTTGTAGGCAACTAAATTTGAGCCGAGTGATGTGCATGACTTCTGAGAATTCTCCTTAAGGATTATGTGCCCCAAACCCTCATTTCCTTTTCTGTCTTTCGGGCAATGGTGATGACTAAAGGTGTACTGAAGCCCCATGTTGAGGATGACAGAACTGATCACCAGCCTTGGGTTGTACTCCACTGGCCTATGAATTAAGAGAAATAAGGTTTTCTGATTAGAGACATTGTATTTTTGGCTACCTTTGTTAAAGAAGCTTGGATGACTGATGTACCTCTCTCTTTTCTTCATATACATAGCATTAAGAACTTCAAGTTATACATAACGATAGTCTGGTTTCTTCACTATAAATTAATGCACATTTCATCTCTCCAATATTATATTATAAACAAATATATGCAAATACTGTTTCTGATTTTTCTTGCATCTCCTAGAATTTCTAGCACAAGGTTTCCAATATAGTGGACATTTAAAAGTCAATAATATTGTGATAAATTTGCATGGTGAGATGATTACTAGACAATGTGGTGATCACGTTGTAAGGTATATAAATGTTGAATCATGATATTGTACATATGAAACTAATATAATATTGTATATGCACTACACTTAAAATTAAAAAATTAAAATAAAAATATTTTAATTATTCTGAAGCTCTTTTTACTTCTTTTTAAATTTCTGGCTAAACATCTAAAATGATAATTCTCTATTTCTCCACACCAAATTTCTCTTTAAAACTAAGCTTCCATCTATGTAAAATCTTGGTTTTGAATCACTGTCTTTGTCCTTAACACTATCTTTTAACAATTTTGTGCTTCTATTAAAATTATTATTCAACACTGGCCCTTTGATACCTTCTTTTTTAACTTTGTGACTGGCACTTCTGCTTCTCTACTTTCTGCCTAAATAATAAGACATCTCCTTTGGATATGTCTTGGCTCTAGAATTTTCCTCTTTTTTAACAACCTAACACACTCATGACTTTAACCTCTGTGCTGATAATTATAAAACCCACTCAATTTACAGCCATGAATTCTACTAACTCAAAATATTTCCAACCAGATTCATATATTCCTAGGTAGCTCACTATCACCTCATACTTAAAATGCTTAAAATTAAACCCAATAACTTCTATACTAGTTTTCCTTCCCAATTTCTCCTTTTCTAAAATGATATGGCACATCTCTGAATTCTGGAGATTTAGAATTCATTTCCATCTTCTTTTAATTTCCTTCCTTAAATACAAACTATGCTTAAGCCATAACAACTTTGTTTTTTAATTCCTCTTTGTTTTATCCCAACTTTAATGGTGCTTTCATCTTAGTCTTGAACCAAGGACTTGCAAAGTAAATTCCTTTCTTTCCCTATTTTATCTTGCAAACTAACTTCATATTATTGTCTGCACCATGCAATTTCCCTTGTCTAGAAAGAACCAATGTCTGTTACCTATGGAATCAGGTTTCCATTCTATTCCTCAGAAATCTAAGGTTCAGTATAAAATGACTCACCATGACTCACTTTATTCCAATATATATAGACTGGCCTAGTGTTTCATAGTGGCTTTGTTTATGCTGCTCTTACTATTGAAAAGACCTCTTTGCTTCAGTTGATTCATCCAATTAGCCTTTTAGGCTAGTCCTTTCTGAAATGCCAGAATATTTACTTTTTTCCCAAAGCTTACTTGTTGTAAATCTTTCTATATTACCTTTTGCTTGTGTTCTATGATTGGTATTTTATGTACCAATCTTGGATTCTCAAAATTTTATGATATTCTTGAGAGATGGGCTTTTTATCATTATAATTAGCATTATTATTATTGTGAATATTTTTGTATTACTTTAGTGCCTGAAAATGGTATAATAGAATAAAAATTAAATAAAAAATCTTGAAAATGAGACCCACAATTATCACCTTATGCTTGTGTAATACTTGTCAATTATAAAAACACATCCAGTCATATTATGTCATTTTGAACTACAAAAATAACTTGAGGTAAGACATTATTATTATTATTGTTATTATAAAAACCTGAGATATAGATAGATTAAGGATCTGCCTGAGTGCACAGAAGGCTGGAGCTGGGTGTGCAATGCTCTCCTGCAAATAAATTTCCACTCTCTTACTATGGCTCACCCCAGTCAGCATTTCAATCTTTATCATTTCCCATGAAAAAACAAAAACAAACAAACAAAAAAACCAAGGAATTCCTATGATCTACTTTGGTTCCCAGTGACAGAAGAATATTATTTCCAGTTTTCCTACTCTCTAGTCAATGAGGAATTTCTTGATTTTCAGTCGGAATAGAAAAGACTCTTTGTTTTTAGAGTCAAATCTTGCACAGTGAAAATGCTCTAAAATCAAGATTTAGTCAGAATGACTTCATGTCATTGGAACACAAAACATATTCATAAAAATTCAAAAGATCATGTCTTGATTAACAAATACATTAACTGCTATGCGATTTATATTTAGAAATATTGTGTCATGAATTATTTTAAATTACCACAATACCAAATCTAATAATATAAATATTTAAATGTTAAAATTAAATAATATATGCATAGATATGAAACCCTTAAGGGAGTTTCAAATTCATCTGAAGTCCAAACTATTTTTATAGTGTTATCTTTGCCCTGTATTTTGCCATCCCCACCTAAATATTTTGCATATGGGATATAATATTGCTTCTCTTACACTGTCAGGAATCATTATCTCTTTGAATCCATGAAGAAATGTTAAAAACAAGAGCCTCAGCAATTTTTGTGAACCTTCACAAGTATTTTTGCGATGGAATAAACCAAGTTAAAGGAATTTAACTCAACATATCAGAAGAGGAAAAATAAATCTTCTAGTGTTGTACTGGTATTTTTCAAAATCGTTCATTTTTAATTTCGATTTCAGAAAAAGAAATATCAAGAAGTAACCTTTAAATATTTTTATGTTCTTATTAAAAACAATGATCAAAGATAATGGCATATGACTGAGAAACAACCCTTTCAAGCGTGCTGCTGTTAGGTTCTCTTCCTAACACCTGTACAAAACACAGGGATTCATGACAAGAAACCTCTGTAAAAATGCCCATGTAATCTTAATGTTTAGTGTGTCCAGTTATCTTTTACAATATTACTAAAAGTCTAAAAACAGAGACAATTTCCTCAATTACTAATAGTTTTACTTCATAGCAAACAAAACAGTTGTGTCTTCAAGCAGCAAGTTCCACCAAAAAACAAAACTGATTCTGAGCAATTGCTTTATGGGTATGATCTACTCATATTTGGCAAGTATCATTTTACTTTGAGGATTTTTGTTTTTTATGTGTGTTTGTTTTACTTTCTGAATCCTTACTACCACAAAGACCACCTCCAGTGCATAATTAATCCTAAATAGTATCCTTAGCCAGAAAATTAGTATTGTGATTATTCCAAATAGTTTATATATCTTAAATAATTTATTTTCATAAATAATGATGATGATATTCTGTAGTAGTTGATATTATACATCTTATATTGTTAATTATCAATAATAAATATATATCCCAAAAGTTTCTATTGTTCAGTAAATTAAATTCATTTCACTTAAAAAAATAATTGTGTGTGCATTAGAATATGAATCACACAAGCCCATACTTGAATTTTTTCATTGAGCTCATCTTAAGTACTTTATGAATTGGTTTCTAAGGAAAACACATCCCTAGCTATAGTTAATTTTAGTTACCTTCCAAATCATTAATGAGCAGGATATTAAAGCTGTATTGTGTTTTCTATGCTCAGATGTAAAAGGCCTCATAATATAAAATGATGTGGTGAGGTTTTGAAGTTAGATGAAGTTAAACTATGTTTAAGAAAGAAATGAAAGGAACAAAAATGTGGAAAACAGTGTTATATAAACCAGAAAATAATAGATGAGTATACAATTTAAGAATATGATTTTTAAAAAAATACACACAATTATACATATATTTATTTAGTTCAATTAAATGCAGCTCAAATACATAGTCAAATTTAAATTTCTGGTTGCATGGTTATAATTTAGAAATTATCCAGCACTGAATAGAAGACATTAGTACTGTAACTCTTGTACTGTTTCATCAGGTAAAAGGTGCTCCTATTCTTATGTATGTTCTTATTCTAGAATGAATTCATAACCGGCAAAAATGTAGTTCGTAAAAAAAAAAATGCAGCTCAAGGCTTAAGAATTGCCTGCATTGCATTCATAATTCCATTTGATAAGAGTAGATAAACTCTATTGCAATATATTAGCTAGTTAGAACTATGTTAAAAATGTCCAAATAGAAAGAGGGAAAACTGAAAAAAAAATAATTGAGAAAAATAACATTACTTCACACTCCAAATCAATGTAACTCCCACATTGCAAGAACTATAATGGCAATAGATTTTTTCATGCAGTCATCATTATCCATAACTGTTAATTGGCCCTGTGCTCTTTTTTTAGTATAGTCTCTTGCTGACTTCGGATTAACTTGAACACCTAGGTATCTGAATCTCACCTGAATCTCAACAGTGCCCCCATCCTGCATTTCCAGCTGCCTACATGAGATTTCCATCTGGATGTACAGCCAGCCATACCTCAAACTCAGTATCACCCAAACCAAGTTGCTTATCCTCCCCAAACCAAACCAAGCCCATGTCTATACTCAACCAATTTTGCAGATAATCTAGGCATTTTCCAAGGATCGAGATGAGAATTCTTGAAGTCACCTGTCTTCTCTTTCAATGTCTGTATCCATTATATCACCAAGGTTTGTTGTATTTTTTTCTTCAAAATAATTCTTGGATTTGCCCAGTCTTTCTCATTTTACAGTCCCCTTATTACTAAAATTTTAGCTTGGGCTTTGTTACCTCTAACCCAACACATCTTCCTGTCTTTTGATTCTCCAAACCCCAGCTCTTTTGTCCACCCTACATATGATTGTCAGGCAAATCTTCCCAGATGTTAATACTGTTTATTCCTTCATCAAAAGCCTACAAGAGGGATGATCACTTTGTAAGTTATATAAATGTCTAAACACTATACTGTACACCTGAAAATAATATTGTATATCAAAAAAACCCAAAAAACAACCTAAGAAATCACTATTGCTTTCCAATCAACTCTAATTTCTTTTGCCTATTTTTTAAAACAGGACAGAGCTAAGTCATCTCACCATGTTTCCGACAAAGCCCCAAGAAAAAAATCATATAATTATTTTAAACACATCAATAAATATCTCATACATGGCATTTATATTAATGTTTCCACACTTTTGCTAATGCTGCTCCTCACAGCTAAAATATTCCACCATTACAGTCCATTAATTAATACCCTACTTAAATTTAAAACACAATTTACCTATTGAATGATAAGCCCTTGGACAAGAGGGGATACGCTATACTTATTTTAATTTCTTACCCCCAAAATGCTCTCTCCATTTTTATCTATTTAATATAATCTTCTTCATCTTCTAACGCCTAATACTCCTATTGGGATAACACTCTTTAAGAGAAGGAAGTATGTGATTTTAATTTTATTATCTCCTACAGCATTAGAACAATACTAGAAATATAAGTACTCTACAAATCACATTGTTTTAGCGAGTCCATATATATAGAAAAATGAAATCCATTAGCGCTTTGTTTCGTGTTATTTAGAATGTGTGCTTTATGGTATGTAGAAGATACAGTGTAGAGTTGCTTTTTAATGAATAATTACCATAACAATGCTTCTCAATTGATAGCACACAGAGTTTCTTAGGTGTAATATAAAGGTATTCTGGAGTTCACAAAACAATTACTGGATTTATCTTCAATATCTGTGTTATCAAGCAAGGGCAATGTGGTAATATTGACAGTGAGCAGTAACTTTGGACAAAACAGGATTTGTCTTAATTCCATTTACCCTGTCTGTCTCTTTTGTGATCTACTTTCTGCACAGGATTTTTCACATTTAAGGGACTAATGAAATTCCTCCTACTGCTTTATACCCAAAGATAATAAAATGTATTTAAAATCACATCACTTCTATATCTTATTCAGTCAGCTCTTCCTCTGTACAACAAGCAAAATACCAGAATGACTATAAGCCTATGCATATTAAAAAATGAGAAGTAAATATAAATAAATAAATAAATAATAACAGCTTTCCATTATTCTCACTATAAGCTTGAGTTTCCTCAATAGAGTGCTTGGTGGGACTTAAAATATGACTTATTTTGAAACACTACCTCATAAGTCATTTCCTTTTAAAAGTACAGAATAATATTAAGACATTCAGGCAGCTGTTGGATGGCCAGTCTCACTGGAAACAGCACACACAAAAAAGTAGGCACAAGATATTTTTTGATGACACAGCAGAAACAACATGAAAGCAGATAAGGAAGTTCAGAAACACTAAGAAACAACAGATCTTTTCATGAAACTGAAGTCCCACCCGTTAGCAGGATTTGGGCTTATGAATGAAAGCATTGCTTTTAAATGTACACAGAGACAAGTCTTAGCCAATATTCAGCCCTTTCATGCACAGATTTCCCACCGCTGGTGATCACTGTTGATAACATAATCCCTGAGCATGATTTAAAGAGATACACATAAATACTGAGTGCTGACAGAAAGGTAGGCTTGAGGCTGGAATCCCTTCCACACTGAGCACATAGTAATGCTAATGACTGGGGGCTCAAACAGTTTGAAGAGACTGTTGTTTTTGCTGCTCTAAAAATTAATTTTAAAAAAATCCTAATCTTTCTGTAATTACCAGGCATAGGGTTATCTTTTTGTTATATTGGGTTGTCAGAAAAGTCATGATGCATGTTTGCAACAGATGGCACTAGTTCATTTTTGGAAGTACTAGAGTCATTCACATCTATGTTATTGCTATGGCATTTGACAGCTGACAGTTCTAGCTTCATTCTAAAAAATATTGAGTGATTTAGTTGAGTTCTGGAGATTTTACAAGTTGAACATGGAAGACCACAAACTGTGCATTTTTGCCATATTTTACTGTTTTACTTCCATAAAGGGAAGAACACGTGTCAAGCTTGTGAAAAGTTGCATAAAGTTTACAGTGACAATGCTCTACAAGAACGTCAGTACCAACGATGGTTCATGAAATTCTGTGCTAGTGATTTTGATCTCAACAATGCTCCTCAGTCAAGGAGGCCCACCGAGGCTGATGACGACAAAATAAAGGCATTGATTGTGACAAACCCATGTTACACGACACAAGAGACTGCAGGAACATTGAACATCCCTCATTCAAGCATTCACAACCACCTGAAGAAGCTGAGAAACACAAGCAAGCTCGATATTTGGGTTCTGCATGATCTCGAAGAATTTCATTTGACGGCGCATATAAATATCTGCAATATGCTCATTAAACATGAGGAAAACGATCCTTTTTTTGAAGCGACTGATAACTGGTGATGAGAAGTGAATTGTTGACAACAATGTGGTGCACAGTCTTGGTCCTGACGTGATAATTCTCCTCAAATGACAAAGAAAGCAGACATTCATCAGAGGAAGGTTATGCTCTCAGTGTGGTGGGATTTTAAAGGTGTTGTAGTTTTCAAGCTCCTACCAAGGAACCAAACAATCAATTCGAATGTGTACTGTTGGCAATTGGACAGTTTGAATAAATCCATCATCCAGAAATGCCCAGGGCTTGATAATTGTAAAGGAGTTGTGTTCCATTGCAACAACGCAAGACCACACACAGTTTGATCACCCATCAAAAATTATTGGAGCTTGGATGGGATGTGTTGCCACACCCACCACACTCGCCTGACCTTGTGCCATCAGACTTCCACTTGTTTTGCTCTCTTTAGAACTCCTTGTGTGGTATAATGTTCAATTCAAATGAGGCTGTAAATCAGCACCTTGTTCAGTTTTTCGCAAATAAAGACATGTCATTCTATGAACGAGGAATTATGAAGCTCACTGAAAGATGGCAAAAGGTTATCGAACAAAACAGGCAATATATTGAGGGCTGTCCGAGTGGCTCAGTTGGTTAAGAGCTTGCTCAAGAGTGTGAACTCTGAGCAACCAGTGGTTTGAGTCCCGCCCGAGCTGAGCTGCCGCTGAGCTGCCAAAAGGTGGCAGGATGGCTCAGCTAAAAAAAAAAAAAAAAAAAAAAAAAAAAAAAAGCTAAAAAACAGGCAATATATCATTGATTGATCTTTGTTCTTTATATAAATTACCTTTGAAAAACATGGACAAAATATGTCATGATGTTTCCGACAACCCAATATTTGCATAGCATTTTTTGAAACATGCTCCATAATGTCTGTGCAAACTAATTAGATGTCTAATGAAAAATGTAATTGATGGTTGTCAATGTAATAGACAGGTTTGTCTATAGTGCCCTCTGTGTTCGTTCTCTCTCTCTCTCTCTCTCTCTCTCTCTCTCTCTCTCTCTCTCTCTCTCTCTATCTCTCTCTCCTCTAATAGTGTAATAAGACATGTCACTTCACCTCTCTTTCTCTGCAAAATGATAGTACTGGATTAAATGCTCTCAAGGTCTCTTTACTGCTGGAATGTCATGATTTCTAAAAATGGAACAAAGAATGCTTTGTGAGAAACTGGGATGAGAACGTTGCTTAAACTTCTTTTATGTCTGATTCTGAAGAATAAGGGCTCCTACTGGTTAAAAATTGAGATGAAATAGAGGAAGGTCAATGTTAAAATATTTAATTACCTAAAAATATTTAAAAATAAAAATGTTTAAACAAACAAATCTAATTGATACAAATAATGGTTACCTTTAAGTTCAAAGGATGTTGAGGTTAATCTTTAATATCACCTAATATAAAACATGCCAAATCAGCCACAGATACACTAAAGCTACCAGATAACTTTTATTACATTTATAGAAAGTATTTTTCTGTACTTCTTAAAAGTTAATGAAAAATTTATACATATTTATGTCTTTTCTTCATTCAGTACAGCTGGTGTTTCTTTACTTTATATTATATTAAAATATCCATTGATATATTTATAAGACACTTCAAAGAGGGTACAGAACTTCATGTAGATTAACACCTCAGAGAAGCAGAAGTCATTATTCAACATCATCCTCTGAAACTTAATAGATTTATTTGAGGAAAATTTAAGAAAAACTCAAAATTTATTGTCACTTTGCATGCAATTTTAACCCTCAAATATTTTGTGCATCAAATATGGACAAATCCATGAAAGGTCTCATTTAAAAAATTCATATACAGAGGATATATATATATATATGTATATATATATATATAATATATATATGGAGAGAGAGAGAGAGAGAGAGAGAGGGAGAGAGAGAGAGAGAGGCTGTTGAACAAATAGATTGAAAGAAAATTATTGATTATTGAGAAATGCTTTCCATTACTATTAGTGTTCTCATCTATCACCACCAGGTCTCCTCTCTCATCCTCATTTTCTTAATCCGTACAGTGAGGAGGCTGCCGACCCCCCAACCCAGTCATCACTGAAGCTTTCTTTTAGCACTGATAATTCAAGATTTCATTATTCTTTCAAAAATATATCTATTACCTCATTGATTATCAACTTGGAGCATATTATATGGGTAATTACTTAAAAAGGACAAAGAAGACAGGATTTAAATTTGTAAGTGAGCCCTTATAAAAAAGAACTTTAACAAAATAATGCAATTAAAGTTCATCTCTTTCACATGCATGTTTAAATTATGATAGAAGAAGAGAGTTGCATACATTTTCAATGTTATCACTTTCAGGGAATAATTTAGGCAGATTTCATTTATTATTTACTATTGTATTTTAGAGGGCTACAAAACTGATTTAGCTTGCAAAATTTTTTATTGTAACCAAAGTGTAGTCATTTTCCTTTGTTTACCTCGTGGATATATAAATGATATATCTCTAGAATATATATAGACATATAGATATAGGTATATACAAAGATAAATATGAAGTAGAACACTTATTACTACAATAATGAATCAAGTTTTTAAATCAAATCAATGCAATCAATGCAAGTCAAGAATCTATTAATGAAATATAATAATCAATTAGGTCTGAACATTTGCCTCATCCATGTAAAGAGGCAAATGGTTTTGTGGTTTTGTGAGATACCCCATGTTAGTAGGGAGGCAGAGAGCTTGTAAAAACACTCCGCTATTGCTCCAAATTCCTGACCGTCATTAATTACTCCTTTTACTTTCCTTCCATCGTCCATGTATGATCAACCACACCCCAAACTAGCTCTGATTTTTCCACATGTAGTTTATCCTCTTTCCCAGCTCATATCTTCCTTGTTTTTTATATCCCTTTCAAAAGACAAAACAGCTCTCACATTTAAATGGTAGTGACAAGAAAGCAATAACACAAATTCAATGATTGGCTGTCTTTCTCTAAGTGACTATTTACACATATATGTGAAATAAATCCCCTGAAGGGCAAATAAAAAATGATATTTGACAATGCATAAAGATAATACTTGAAGAATTATTAGTCAGTGTGTGTGTGTGTGTGTGTGTGTGTGTGTGTGTGTGTGTGTGGTGTATGTTTGTAGTATAGTTGACCCTTGAACAACATGGGTTTAGGGGTGCTGACCCTGAACAGTTAAAAGTCCACATATATTGGGTTATCGGAAAAGTCATGACTCATTTTTGCAATGAAAAACAGAAAAAATACGTCATGACATGTCCAAGAACCCAATAAATTTTGACTTCCCTCAAACTAAACTACAGTTATCCCTAGGTATCCTCAAGGGACTGGTTAAGGACTCTTGTGGACACCAAAATCTACACATGTTCAAGTCCCTTATATAAAATGGCATAGAACCACGCATACAGTGATCCAGACTCCCAGCTTCTTTCAAAAATACAGTTTTGATCCCCACTTCGTTGAATCTGAAGATGTGAAACTTAGGATACAGAGGTCTAACCATTTATTTTTTAAAAATCCACATTTAAGTGAACCCATTCAGTTTAAATCTGAGTTGTTCAAAAGTCAACTCTATTTTAATATGACTCCTTTAGTTGTGGTCATCCAATTCTTTTGCTAGAATGTCTATAGCAAAATATATAGAATTTACTTATAGCACATCTACTCCATCTTATTTGTTTCAGTTTCAAGATAAATGGTAAGATCTATTATTTCAAAGGCAAACCTAGCTAGTTAGTGTAACGTATAGAGAACGAAGAAAAAGGAATACATCTGAAAGCCATTTGATTTAAATGTACATGATCAGATATACATTATGATTAGAGCTGTGTACCTTATTTATAAATGCATGCTACATATTTATCACCCCAAAAAACTCAGAAAATTATGAACTACTTAAACTTGATTTGAATTGATGATATCCCATCTTTGTCTCTTTAGTTTCTATCTCTTACCAATTTAAGAATGGAAGAATACATTTTGTTTGTTATGTTGTTCACTTTGAGACCAAACAAAGTAAACATTAGATTAGCTTGGATTTTGCACTTGGGTAAATTATTTCATGCTCTAATGCATAAATCAATAATAGGTTTAGAGCTTTTTCTTTCACTGTAAAACAGACTGGCTTTGATTCAATGAAAATTCCTTTTCACAAATATGAATAAAAAATTCTTTGAAATAATGAATAATAAAAAATTTATTGAAACAAAATTAACTCAGTTCTAGGTGTACATGGCAACACTGATTCATAGCCACTGTGAAGATCATCTGAATCCTATAAAAAATGGTAATAAAAGAAAATAATCAATCAGTATGCAAATTGTGGTTAAGAAAACTTAAAGCATTGATTTAACTTGTTATGTAGTTTGATTATCAGGAAGTAAATTAGCATTTGGTATGTTGTTTTAACACCAAAAAAATAAAATTTTCTTAAATTATTTTATTAACATTGGAATAAGATTTAGAATATGATAATATTCTATTGTTTTATAAATTTCACATTTTTTTTTTTTTTTAGCTGAGCCATCCTGCCACCTGTTGGCAGCTCAGTGGCAACTCAACTAGGGCCGGGCAGCAAACCGCTGTTGCTCAGAGCTCGCACTCTTGCGCGAGCTCTTAGTCAACTGAGCCACTCGGCCAGCCCTTCACATATATTTAGAAGGTGGATCATCTTTTTAATTATTCTTACATACATAACATAACATGAACCTCACCACAAATATAACTTTGTACCAGCATTTAAAGATTCACCCTGTAGGCCTCCCCACAACTCAACCTACCTATTCCCCAAAGCTTCCTCTCTGTTTTGGAAATTATAGTAAGCTGATTTGGAAGATATCATATCAATTTCTACAATTTTAATAATCTATTCAAAGTATGACCATGCAATTATTTTAATGATTTCTTACAATTTACCATGAGTAGTGAACAAGAGGGAGGACAAATTCAGTTTGCAAATATGTTTTGTTTGGTCAAAATCTCACCTTAAACATTTTTTTAAATTCTAAAACAAGATTGCCCATCCTTATTCTCTAAACCCTTTTTCTTTCAATGTACTCTCAGAAAATAACTATATAAGTCTATATATAATTAGATGTCTCTTGTACAAAGCCAAAATGGACTCTGAGGCCACCTACCTTGGATTTGATATTTGGTTTATTTGTGAATAAAGGGAGATGCTTTAGTTTCTTAAGCTGTGTAGGCTAGAATGGAAACCTAGGTGAGGGGGGGCAAAAGGAGCACCAGTTGCCTTTAACCAAAAGAAAAAAGCGCGTATTGAAAAGGACATTTTAGGTTTTTACGAGCACTTAAATGATGCCAGAATTTCCATTTTAGTCAATCAACCAAATAAACTAAAAACCAGTATAGATAAATTTATAAGAAAATTGTAAAGTAGCTTTGAAAAATTATCTAATATTTATTCAGATTAAGATAAAATGGAGAGAAATAGATTTATTTAAACACCTGCTATTTTATGAAAGAAAAGTAGATTAGTAAATGTATAGTAGTAGTAGACAGTAATAGATTAGTAACCATTGATTAAATATTAAATCAAGATATGAATTATCTATCAATAACTTTAACATATGAAATTATTTTCATTTATATTATTTATATATCAGACATAAAATTTTAGAATAAATTTAATAACTTTAAGGGAAAAACATAACATTTTCTTAATTGTACTATCCTTTTTAATAAAGAAAATTCCCTACATGGACTTTGGAAACAGTATAGAATTATGTTGGCCAACAATTCTAAAATTACCATTTATTTACAATATTTTAACTTGCAAATAACTGTTTTGAGTACAAAAAATTGACTCTTTAAACTATTTCACACATATTATAGTTTTATGCATTAGATTATAATCACATCTTTCTTCTGCTCTTTAGCATAGAATAATACATGACTGACAATGTTCCAAAATATTTCTTATTCTTTATAAAATATTAAAAATAATTTAAAATAGTCTGTGTAATGCTCAAATTTTATAACTGCATATATTAAAAGTATTTGTATAATACATGTTTTAAAATAATGATTGAATAACTTTTATACAGGATAATATATAGTTTGTATTCTCAAGATTTAAACATTTTCAATTTTATCAGGTTTTTATTTCTGTCAGTGGTCCTTTATATTATGTTTATATAATGGAAGGTTTTTATTATGCAACTAAGAATTGTTTTTAATTTCTGGCAATGACGTTACATATATATGTATATAGGTGAATGTATGTATGTATGTATGCATGTGTGGGAATATATATATATATATATATATATATACACACACATATATATATATATATATACTTATATACAAACACATAGTTATTTAGTTTTTCAGAGACAAAGGAAATATTTTATACATTTCCAAAAGATGTATTTTTTCTGCATTTTGATTCATAGATTAAATAGATTTACTTAAAAAAGGAAACGTCTTCATGAATGAAAGCAGATGTCCATCTGTGTCCATCTGTGTCTGTTCATTTCTCTGAGCTATCAGTTCTTTAATTTCTAAAAATATTTTTCATCTCAAGCTTGACTATCTGCTTTGCTAAACAAATGGACTGTTCCAACTCCTTGTAGCAGCAGATATTTTTTACCTAAATACCCAAAAGATCTTATATAAAAAAAAATCAACATCTTCCTTCAGCATTCCAAATTCTCCATTCACTCTGAAACCACCTTCACACATATTTAAAGCATTTACATTATTACTTTCTGCCCCTCTTTGTATGGCTCTCAGGGTTGTTTTCTCAAGCATCACGTTTATAAAAAGTTGTTTTATGATTTGGAGCATTCCAATAGAATGTATAATATTAACTTCTAATATCAAAAATTCCTCCTACATTGATGACAGTCAATATTTAATCACATTCTCATTAATGATGCTTTATCCCCTGTGTAACACGATGTACTTATTTAATACTTTTTTTTTTACTTTGAATTTAGTTTTACTAATGTGAAAAATAATGTAAATGGAGACACTCCAAAATGGAATCGAAGCTGTCATCAGAGGAACTGACTTGCACATCTTACTTTTCAAACCTTAGGTATATTTTAATTGGGCAAAATAACCTTTGGACTGGGCCAAAGCAGCACTGTCTTCCAAACAACTGTCTGCAAAGCTAACAGGACAGCAGACATTGTGACTACCAGAGCGCAAGTTAGCCATTTTTCAGAATTAACAGCAGCATGTACAGCTAAAGAATAACTTACTTGTAGCAATTCCTTCCTTACCTTATTAACACCACTAGAAATTCTTTCCTTCCAGTCAAGTAATTATTCCCCTTCCCTTTCTCCTAAAAAACCCTTGCTTTCACTCTCTAATGAAAACATTATTTTGGTTTCTTCCTGAATCAGTGCTTCCATAGCTGTTCTTGGATTTCAAATAAATGTGTGCTGTCTCTTACTTTTGGCCTTTAAATTTTCAGTCAACACTGATAATTTAACATGTCCTTCATAACCTCTTTTTTGAAGAGAGCTCTTTAATTTCTATACTATATATTACATATGAGAGACCAGTACTAGTCCTGGAATGCCTTTGACTAAATCATTTCTAGCAAGTCTTTCACCCATTCAGTACTCAATTTTTTCATATAAAAATAAGGACGTGACACAAAATCATCTTGCTACTCCAAAAGAATTTTATAATGCTCTTATTATGATTGTTTTATCTCATATTCCCCCATTTGTCTGTATCTGCTACATTTTGTGAATGGTATCCCTCTTTCTATTCTTTCTTTCTTATCTCTGTCTTTTCATAGGAATGCTTTTACTTAAATAAATGTAGTTACTTGTTGAATATATTACATTCTGCAAATTTATTAATTGGATGACAGTGAAGTTAATAAATTGTTCTACATTATTTTATAAAATTATTCACTATTTCTACTAAATCCTATTTTCTTTTATGCTCCTCCTCTAGCCTCTGTTAAGATAACATTGACTTAAGGTTCCCTAAATTTTCACATAAACATAATGTTATAAGTAAGCAATGTTAACTTTAGTTCATACTCCATTGTGCTGAAAAAAGATGATAATCAAGAAATAAGTAAGCTGCCTGGAATAAAATCTTACCTGATTCAAATTAGCTTAGATATGGGTATTCACTTATTCTCTAAAGTACATAAAAGACAAATAAAAACTAATTTAATAAATATTGATATGAAAGGAAGCTGCACATAATAAGATGACAAAGATTCCTTAATGTATCTAACCTTGTTTTTAATTTATATTTTAAAACAACAAAAGATAATAAATGACATTGTCAGAGGATGTTAAATTTGATCTGTACTAAACAATACTTCGGAGAAAACAATGGACTGAGAAAAAGTGGCCAAATCTTTCTGCAAAGCTCTCTGACCAATCAATGACTGAGAGGAAGGACAGAAAAAAGGAGAAATTCAGAAATGTGCGCTTTCTATTAAGCAGAAGACAAAGAAGACGAAGAGGGAGAGGAGGAAAATAAAATTCCCATGGCTCTGAGAAAAATGAAAGATGCACATTAAATTAGGATGTATTTAATGACTTAAAAAATAAATGAGGGGGTAAGTGACAAAGTAATATGTAGCATATCGCCTAATACTATTTACGTAATACAACTCTAAATTCATGATAGAGTCATGTCTTATAGATTAAAACATCTTAAAGGCTTCTAAGGAAAAAACAAAAAGATCAAAATGTAATAACCCACTACCTAAAGTATTAAATATTATCAGGAAACAGGTTAGTATGGAAAATTGCAAAACACATTAACAGCTACACTACTTCTTAAAGTTCAGTAGGTTCAAGACTTTAAACTTTGGATTTTGATTACAATTGTGAAAGTGGAGTCCTGTCAATGTGTTCTGTTAGGGATAAATTTTGCCTGTGGTGCCTTGTGTGCTGTTAGCACTCTGGCTCCAGTTCTATCATTAATATTTGACCTCTTTCAGGTTGCCTTTTGTTTTTAGATTTCAATTTCTTTATTTATGGCATAAGGTCCCTTTAATTTTATGTTAAAAATTTGTTTATTAGCCACAGATATAGAACTTTACAGAGGTTAGTTTGTATGCTATATGTACTTTTATTGCTTTCAAACATATAATTCAGTTTACCTAAATATCTTAATTAGAATTTCTGTCATTCCATTATTCTAACTTGTTCTATTCAAAAGTGTTTCAAGAACTTGTGACTTTGTATTGTAAATTAACATACATGTGTCCCTGTGTCTTATTTAATTATATACCCAAATCATATTCCTTAATATTTTATATCATTGACACATTTATTAAAATATCGCAATAAAATGATTTTCAGAATTGTATGAGACAACCTCATTGCTTTTATACTGCAAATCTCTGGCAATCTATAATTTTTTAAAGATTTAATCATTTCATTGCTCTGTTTATAGTGCTTTGTGTCTTTGTTCATAACTTGATAACTACAAGCTTGATTTTTAAAACAATAAGAAAAAAATTAACACAGCAGTGCATTTTTTGCTGGGTTACCACTTCCTAGTGTGGACTAATATTCACTAATATTTATTAGGCCAGTAAATCAAATCCCAGGTAGGTAACATGTGGCTAATAGAGCCAAAAGCTACAGTGAATCACTGTTTGTTATAGTCTGGCATGTAGCCTCAGATACATTACATGCAAACGTATCATTTGGATGACATCTCAGTGGGCGACTCTTCACATTGAAATGCCAGCTAATCTTTTTTCACTTCGTGAGCTTCCTGTGCAAATTTTGTGCTCTTTTGGAGTCCCCCTCACCTTTTATGCCTTTTAGAGTACTGTCCTGGATGGACTCATTTATTATTATCTGGTGCTTTCCCATGTACTTCTGTCCTTTTAGCATATGAAATTATAAATCCTTGCATTTAAAGGGAACACGTTAAGGTTGTAGTTCACATTGCGTAGTCAGCGCTCTACCAGGGGTAAGTACTCAATACTTTGGGGGTAAATAGATTTAATCTCTGGTGTTTATAGCCTTTATCCCAAGGTTTAAAACACACACCATACACAAAAACTTACTTTATGAGTAAAATTCAAAAGAGTTAAGGCATTGGTAGGAAATGCTCTCACACAAAATGTATTTAAAATACCCAGGTTAAAACTGAAAAGAAAAATTGTGGCTTCTCTCAACAAATTGGATTTTTGAACCAATATATTATATATATTTAATTACACAATGAAATTACTGAATGGGTTTTCATATTTGAGCTAAGGAGATCAGATTATTGTTTCTAGTTGCTGCATTTTGTAATAAAAAGTCATCTTTATCATGCAGAACATTCACCCACAAAACTGTAACTGACTTATGTAATGCTTTCTCATTTAATCAAACTTGAAAAATAAAAGCTTTACCTTATTTCTGAAATTAAGTATAGTCACTGGCAGGTTATCTCAAATAAATTTATATTAGCAGTTATGAATGGGGAATACATAAGGGAATATATTTTTCATATTGTGATTTATATGGCTAAAACTTATTGCTAATTGATGGAGGGAGAGGGGGAGGGAGACAGGGAGAGAGAGAGAGAGAGAGAGAGAGAGAGAGAGAGAAGATTGACAGAGTTAGCTGGAATAATTATCAGATAACACAAAGATCACTGAAAAAAAATCATGGTGTATTATTACTCAGAAACCAATCTAAATTTATATAATCTCAATCTTGTTATAAATTACGATCACAAACTTAATATTTTAGGTACATACCATATTATGATCACCAACATAAATAAATGATATAGCATCATTGAGACTAAGTAACAAATAAACACTTGGTCTAAATTTGAGGAAGAGTAGCTGTCACTTATAAAGCTTTTATCTAACAGCATATTTTATTTGAAATTGGCTAAGGCCTAAACTATAATACTTTCCATTAACTATAATTGAGAGTGTATAAGAAGAGCTAGGAGGCTGCAAAGAGAAGATTAAAATGAGCGAATGCCTTTCAGGATGGACTATATAATCCTTCGATAATTGCATTTATTTTAAGATGAGCCATTCAAAATTGTTACCTATCCAACAGAAGAGCAAACTATAAGCATGTAGATAAAAATTGCTGGTTGTCTCTAGACAAGCCATTTTAATATAACTATAGATGATGGTTAGACACTGCAGGCTTATATCTGTGCTGTATTTACTACTTATTTCTGGCATTTTGTGCTTTACAGAATTTATATTCCATATACAATTAGAACATTAATAATTACCACTAGATGTTGCCTAATATGTAAATGAGATTTAAAATACATTGATTTCCTTCAGCCCTGTTTATAATAGAGTATGGGTCATAAACTAGACAAATAAGACTTTGACAGAAAAGATTATAACCTCATAAAAATATGTAGCTTCAAAACTGTCTCAAATTAATATCTGCATAGTTCATCTACCTAGAGTACTGAACATTTATATAAGAATAGATAATTCATTTCATCCTTTGAATAAACACAAAAATTACCAACTATTTTGCAAAATACTTTCTCCTTTAACACACATGGTAATGTTATTAATAAAACTGGAATTTTTTATGCCATATTTTTTTCTCAAATTATAATTTCTGAGTATGAATACAGAGCTTATTTGCTAGGGTTATCATTATTTAAATTTTATTCAAATTATATAATTTTTCATAACTTTTAATTCATTCAGAGAAATGTTTTCTTAAATACTCAAGTGTCTTTCTGATAATTTATTAGCAAAACTTGATTTTCTAACCAAGTTCACAAATAACTATAAAAAGTTGTTGTAATGAGACATTTTTAAATGGAAGTAATTTTCTTTTAAATTTCATAGTTAAAATTTTTCACATTCACTATTTTACTTTCCATGCACATCAGCAAAATGAGCACTGATAATAATTCCATGAGAAATCAGGATCATAGGTGCCAACTCAGTCTTGTTCAGGTGATTTAATCTATATGGAATTTGTATGACAAAAACAAAAAATTTAAATGAATTTACACATTAAAGCAATGCTTCACATCTTTGATGCCACAGATTATTTGGTTTGTTATTAGCAGAGAAAATATAATAAGAGATAATATAGAGATTATAGAGGAAAAAAATGTCCCATGGCCAAAAATGTTTGGAAAATGCTGAGGTAAGTAAAACAATCAGATTTCTTTATTGTGATTCTTTTCAGCGCACTTAATTTTTTACTAGTGAAGTTCCAAGAGGAGAATCTAGTATAGAGCTCCCCTGATCTTATTTGCTTGTAGAACTCTCTTGGGTTAATTTTTTTTCCCCCTAAACAGTTTAGAATCTGATGTTTTGTAAAAGCTTCCCTATAACATGCTATAATACACTTATATTGTATGAGTAGTATGGAGACTACCACATTAAACAATATTTATTTTTTTTGGTCCAACTTCTTCATTGCTTTAGAAGAGTTAGGGAAAGCTTGGATATACTAAACTATTCCACATCAAAAATAAACCAGGGTTATTTTCTATAGGATTGCACATGTATATTTTGATATCATCATTTAAGATAATATTAGAATAACAATTCATGTTTCTTATACAAAATTAATTTGGTAAATTCATGTGTCAAGAATATAGGCCAGGGCTGGCCGAGTGGCTCAGTTGGTTAAGAGCTCGCTCAAGAGTGCGAGCTCTGAGCAACAGCAGTTTGAGTCCCAGCCCGAGCTGAGCAGCTGCTGAGCTGCCAACAGGTAGCAGCAGGATGGCTCAGCTAAAAATATATATATATACAGGCCAGGGACCAGCCAAGTGGCGCATTGGTTAACAGCTGGCTTGGGACGCCAGAGGGCCCCAGTTCAGATCCCACATATGAGGGCCAGTGACACTGCCCTCTACGGCTAAGATGCTGAACAACAGCTCAACCTGGAGCTGGGCTGCCGTGAGTCTCCAGCAATGGTGTAGGCTGTAACCCCTGCTGCAGTGGTTTGCCATGGGCTACCGTGTGTAGCCAGCAGCCAGCATGAGTGGCCAGCAGCCTCCGTGAGCGGCCGTCCAGAAGCCGGCAACTGATCAGCCTCACCCGGGAAGAGAGGAATGTTGGTGCCAACTTGGGCCAGTGAAGCAAGGTCCTCCACAACAAGACTGAAGAACAAAATGACAGCAACTTGTTTGTTTCCCTTACCCCAATTTCCCAATAAAAAAATCTTTTTAAAAAAAAAAGAATATAGGCCAGGACCAGAGAATTAAGTACAGAACATCTCTAAAATATGAAATATTTACACTTACTTTTGATATATTCTGAAACAAGCTTCATTACCTTGTTTTAAAGAGAGTGTTAGTTTAAAATAAGAAATAGGAAGGGAGCAATTAGGCTATTTAAAGACAGGCAGCCTGATAACAAATGAGAAAGAAAATTTCAAAATTGGACACTGAAAAAAAAAAATTGGGGAGAATTTCATGTGTGGTCAAACATTACTTCACAATTTAAAAACCCCTGCGGCAGACACAGCAAATTACATACCTAATCACATCTTTCTTACAAAAGAACTGAGGTGGCCCATATATCCAGATAGAAAGAACTCACATCTACAGCCTCTTTTGGAATAGCCAACTAAAATAATTCTAGCCAATAAGATGTTGATGGAGGAAGCATTTCCTTTCTGAATTAAAAGGCTGGGTCTTTTTTGCCCCTTTTCCTTTCTCCTTTCTTCCTGCCTCTGACACAGATAGGATGCTTGGAGTTGGAGTCACCATCTTGCAATCACGAGGAGGAAAGCTTCAGTCTAACAATAGTGTAGCACGTACATAGGAGGTGCCAAGTTCCTTGATATCACCCTTCAGCAGCTGTTTCAATGTTGCTCTGCCTAATTTAAGTCTCTGTGAGAACAATAATCCCCCTATTATTTACGTACCTGTTCTGTCAGGTTTCCTATTACCTACATGGGCAGCTATTCTTACTAACATAGGCTCTGAACATATTACTGAGGTTCCATTGTGTAATGCTACGCACACTGGACTCTGAACATATTACTGAACTATCAGAGGACATTAATTGATGTTTATAATATTGTTACTGAATGATCTTAAAAAGATGTATTCCTTTTAGATTTTTTGATTAAAAATTATAAGCAAGGAAGACCATTTCATGGTTAAATATTTTCCATGACTACAGTGTTAACATTCTCTAATTTAATAATAAAATTTCAATAATTCAGAAAACATCAGCATCCATTCTGACTCATTCCATGAGACTGTCATATAGCTGAAGTTTTTCTCAGTGTATTTTCTCTTTTCCATAGATACTTTAATATGCAGCTAACATAAAAAATCTATGCTAATTGTTTAGATATCAAATTATTTTCACGAGTGAAAGGCTAAGTTGGTAACGAAGTTGAGAATCACACCAAAGGCTCTAATTGTGTTAATAAAAGCCCAACTCTACTTTTGCTTTCAACACTCTATAATATTGCCCTTATCTTCCCCATTTCTTTCTGGTACATCCTGCATAGCTGTATAAGCACATTCCATCTGCACTGCTATTCTCTTTTATGGTCTATGCTTTTGCCTTCACTTGAGCATCTTTTATACTAACAGTATACTGAGATACCCTTACTGGTTTGTGAGAACCAATGTTGCACCTATCTTCCCAACTCCACATTCAATGGCATTCCATTGGTAGTTTGATATTGGCCATAGTGGTATGTATGTAGTATTTATACCACAAAAATGGCAGTTGCTACAAATCAAAGCCTCTCTCTTTGCCAGTCAGTTACTAAAAAACTACCATCACACCACTGAACAATACACATCATATTTTTATGACTTACATTGTTCATTATGTAAATGTTTAATTGGCAGTTTTAGTAACAGAAAGTCACCATATTTATACAAAGTGAAGTACAAGAAATATCTGTATATGAATGCTACAATAATATGCTACTGAACATATTATTTAGATCTGAATGACCTGGAAAGGCTTAATGGGATGGCAACAATGATCAGTTCCAGTGGTTTATAATTTATTAATGACAAATTTAAACTGTGATCAATTTATATTAAAAATGTAATTGAGGATATATATCACTATCATCTAAAAAGGGATAACTAGAGAAATAAATAATAAATGTTTTCAAAATATAGGATTTCCTGCTATTTCCTATTTAAAATTTATATTTGATGTAGGAATTTAACTTAACAATAGGCTGGTTTCAGATCCTTGTGACCTATTTTTATCCTAAAAAATATTTTAAATAAAATTAAGTCACAATGGTATACTGCAACCTACTAAGTTTTAAACTAGCTAAGATTGTTTTTATTGTTATGAAATAAAAAATCCTTATTATTATAATCTAGTTATCATTGTAAGATTACTGAAGGAAATGCATTACTTTATTTACCATAAAATTCAGACTTAATTTTACAAATATAAAATAAAAAATATAATTCTACACTTAAAACTGGAATCTATTTTGAAAATTATACAATGGCATTTATATAGTCTCATTAAATAGCTACTAATACCATTTTTTTTTAAACACCCCACTGTCCAATAAAATTAAGAGTGGCTTTAAATTGGGAATAAAAAGGAAAACGGTCCATATATCAACATCGCAAACAAAAGCATAGGTTTATTCTACCAATAATTTATTACCAATAGAAGTACTTATTACCAATTGAGGTATTTACTTGTAAGTGAAATAGAAAATATTAATAAAGTAGTTATTTTAAAGTCAATATGAGCATAATTTACAGTTGAAAGAATTCTCTTAGACTTACAGATCAGAAGCAAGTGTTTAGCTTGCAACACACTTGCTAAGGATTTTAAAGTAGTAAGTCCAGTATTAAAAGGATCAAGGCAGACTGTCCTCAGATCAGTCAGGTGGTCATGAGGTTTCTAATACTAAAAAATGAAACAGACTATGCTTTTCAAAAATGGATTACTTATTACTCAATAAGTAAATAATGTAATCAACAAAAAACGAAGCTAGCATTTGAATGTAGCATTTTGTTTTCTAGCATCACTTGACATGAAACTGACTTAGCTAATATGCAGATATCTGGGTTACATAAAAATAGCAAACCAGGTACCATAATCATGCAAGGCACATAAGGATTTCTTTTTTTCTTATCGAATTTTTAACTATAAAATTAACTTTAATAAAAGTTTCACAAGGCTTAATGAGTCGTGGGCTTTATTTTCTTCCAACTGCATATCTTTCAAAATTATGCTGTATTATATCAAATATAGCAATAAAATACTTAAAAGTTAAGTGTATGCACTGCATATGCAGTTTAGTATCTAAAACAACTGAAGTACGTTTGGAAAACATTGTTTTCAACTCAAATCTCTGAATTAAGAACATAGATAAACATATTCTTAAGTTTTTGGAAGAAGAAAGATTTTAAACATTAACTTTAATATCTTCCTGATTTAAAATAGTTGAAGTCCTAATTGAAAATTGACATACTATGAAAATTTTGAAGCCAACATACATTCTCCTAAGTGTGAATCTTATTTTTGCAGCTTCTTCTATAAGCAAAATTTTCACTGTTTTCAATTTACTTTGGTAAAAATCACTTTATTCATACCAGTTTCCAAAACATATCTTCAGTTAGTCTAGTGAATTGCTAACCTTATATTGAAATACACCTCCCAGCACCCCCATTCTCAGTACCGATAATAGTAAGGGAAGCAGGGAAACACTTACCTAATTTTATTATGTTAAAATAATATTCAGGTGCATATTCTGAACCAACTTAGATGACAGTTGTAGCCCTATTCTGTTTATAATGTTTATCATGCCAGTAACATTGAAAACCTACATTTTCACCTTTGCTTCAAATATTAAGTCCATTATATTAATAGTAAAATCTATTGTAAATTCATTTCACTTCATTTTATCATCTCAGGAGTAGTCAGACAGGGCACATGAAAATGGGAAATGTTTTAAAGTAATTTAGTGTTAAACCCCTCTTTTATAAAGAATAGCAGGAAATTAAGTTATAGCCAGGTGGTGGTCGGGGCTGGGGAGGTGGGAATTACTGTTTATGTATGCTACAAGGTATTGAAACTAAAATTATGTTTCAATCCAATGTACATTAGATAAAATAGAATTACTATAGGTTTAAAATGCAGATGTGTAAAATAACGTCAATGCAGTTTTCTGTCACAAAGGTTGCCAAGTTAATTTCTGGGTTTCCAAACAAAATTTCAATACTAGGTATAAAATTATTTCTAACAGAGATAAGTTCACATTTTATAGTGTTGAAAATCAGCAGAATAGTTTGTGTTGTCATTTGTTTTACTAATTATATTTATATAAAAAATAAATGCTATCAAGCTCTTTCTATCCAAATATATTGACATTTCTATTGCTATGTGAGAGAGCAATGATATTTTTCCAAAAAAAATATGTATATACACCCAACAGGATTGATATGAAAACAATTTAACTTGAATGATGTAATTATGTAATGGAATGTAAAAAGAATAGCAATTAAGGTGTTGTGACATGCTCTAATGAATGAAGTTATACTGGTTGATGACACTATATCTCCTACTCATTAATTATTTGGATAGAGTGCATTATTTTTCATAGCATGAAGAAATCAAGTAATAAATTACCACTAAAAATTACATCCATACATTTTCATTAATATTGATGATACTTTTCCCACACCCATGGATTATAAAATAAATAAAGACAACATCAATAGCATTTTGAGTCTTCAGAAAAGCTCACAATGTAGTTCGATTTTTTACTATATGCAGCTAGTAATTTTCATGGAAGAGAAGTGAGCATTTCTAGAGAATATATTTATAAGGCAAATCTGCAAATGTGTGGCTTGCTAATGTCTCCTGCTTAGGTGCCCAAGTGATTGGAAATTTTTTTAAGCTTTCTTATTTTTCAAATCTAAAGAGGAAGACACCCTTTGCATGTGTAGCTAGCTAAGGTGACTCTAATAAGTATCACCTGTTATTATAAAACAATATACTGCTAACACATAATATAAATATTTAATATAGCATCCTTAAAAATATAGGTAGCCAACATTTTTTCTAAACTCTTAGAAGGAAAAAGTGGAAGGTGACTTTAACGTGATAGTCAGAAAGAACCAAGTGATACAAGTTCCTTTCCTAAGTATGTTTTCCTGTCTTCTAAATCTGTTTTCTTTTGTTTAGAACAATTTTTTTCCTTATGAAAAATTAGAATTGTAAAAGTATAACTACAGAATTAAACAAAGGAAAACCTCTCTAATCTTATTTGCCAGGAGTATAGTGTGGGGGGTGATGTGTATCTATTTGTTCCTTTAACCATGAAAACATAGTTACTGAAAAAAGAAGCTAATAAATTAATTTCTTCATGCTTCTCAAATAAACTTGCCTATTGCTGACAAACAGTATGTATTAGTTTTTGGCCTTTTCTCCCTCAATGACCTCTACCACATGACCCACCAAACTATTAGGAAAACATCCACCTGAAAGAACTCTTACACCAAAGAATTTACAGCAAAAGAATGGCTTTACCTAAGTAAAATTTTTACTAAGTCAGGTGTCATGTTTATTGTTTAAAAAAAAAAAGTGACTTAATTCTCTATATTCCTCAAGACAACTGTTTTTTTCTTTCCTTTTCTTTTTGAGTAGAGTACTCAATCATTGTACAAAGACATATAAAGAAAAAAAACAACTAGTGAACATTTCATTTTCTCACCTTTTTTCCTCTGGGTTCCTGCATAGATTCCACTATTTCTAGGTGTATGTTCATATAAAAGCTTTCACCTCTCTTGAATACATATTGTAAATTAAAATATTTCATAAAGAACACTGTTGATTTTTTTTAAAGGACACTAACTTTCCTAGGATAGTTTCATATTGTGAAGACCTTTCTTAGGTGACTGAGACCCCCACACCCCAAAATGTAAGAGAACCATTTTCCTGGTGGCTATGGAAAAGCAGAAGTGCAATTTTGTTTTGATAATTAACAGACAAAATAAGCTAGGGAGATGGCTCCTTACACACATTTCACAGTACTTTGCAGCTATGGGAGGAGTAGCTATCTAGAAAGTAGAAAACATGGAATAAGGGCATCACTTGGTGAAAAACGCTTGGTTCTCTTGATGTTGTTTGTTCTTAAGAATCATGTCAAACAGTTTCTTTCTTATGGCCAAAAAAAAAAAAAAAAGAAAAAGGAAAAGGTAGAGAAGCAAGCCGTTCACAGTATTGCCCTATTAGCTTTTTAACCCAAAGTAGCTTTAGAAACATATGAGACATGATAGCAGCTACCAAAAAAGCCACTAACACTCTTTTCCAAATCTTTCAAAGAAAAAAGTAATTTTTTACAAGACTACTGCTTCTTATGATTCAAGTTTTTAGCATTCTTGAGTTTCCTAATGTGACTCTATATACTGTACTTTATTAAATTTAGTTTATGTGATTTACCAAGCTAGACATTGTGAAACTTCTAAACATCATAGGGCGACTATAGTTCTCAGAAGCTTATTGGCCAAGACAGTTATTGAGTGGAGACACTTGCTGTCTCTACACAGACAGGCCGCCTTTTTGCTTTTAGAAGTCTTTGAATTTGATTTGGTGATGGAGCCAAGGAAAAACACAGTGGCAAATAATTTTTCCACATATGAAAAGAAAATTGAACTCCTGCTCTTGTATTTATACTTAATTTTGTTCTAACAATCGAAAATATTTTCTGTGAAAAAGTAATTTGGGAATAGGTGTAGAAACTTGTAAAATATACTTAATCACAATTACCTTTAAAGGAATATGCCAATAAGCATTTGATTACAGATTACAGAAAAGCCCTTTAATTTTAAATTGCCTTGTCTTACTCAACATTTTCTCAAATCTTTTATTCTTATAAATGTCTAGCATAATTATAAAACTGAGAGGTGGAAAACATGTTTATTTTCTCTCATGATGATTGAGATTCTCTTCTTGATCCTATACAGATTTCAGTCAAAATCTCTATTGCCTTAATTATCTAGATACCATACTCACCACAGCTAAAAAGAATTCACTGATTCACCTTAGTTTCAATTGGTTTGGTTCTACTAATTATACCAATTATTTTCTGGGTTAGTGACTCCTTGTCTACTTTGCAACCATGAACATAATTGAAAGTATTAATGATAAAGAGGTAAATTATCTTATGATGGATTTACCAAATAGCAATTGTGGGGGGGGGGGAAAACTATTAGTGTGACATAACTTCATCTCCTGCAGAAACATAGTTTGAAAAGTGCATTTAGTTTTAATCAATGTTGGCCTCAAGGTCCATAATTAAGGTATCTATTAACATATCAATTTTAATAATCACCTGCTTGTATATGAAGGGCATGTTAGTAATACAGCACTATTTCAAACCAAATGCTCATTAAACTCTAGGAAAATTCTGAAATGGGAAGAGGAATAAAAGACAGGCTTCCCTGAAATTTACTTTAGTAAAAACAAAATGACTATAAAACAAAAGTAAAGTATTGGGTTGTTGGAAAAGTCACGATGCATCTTTGCAACGAAAAACATAGAAAAAATATGTCATGACTTTTCCAACAACCCAATACATCTACATGTAAAATTGTTATGAAAAGGTAAAACTGAAATTGTTTTACAGTAAAAGGTGGGCAAGTTGGTGTCAAAAGCACACAACAAAATTAGCATTTCATTTCAATGTGACAACAGTTTTTTGACAGCAGATTAGTTCAACATTGAACATCCCACCAAAACAGTAATCCATTTCCAAGTGCATAATAATTCATTGTTGCCCTTCACCATACATTAAATATCACCCATCATTATGACAGGAATATAAAAACTACTGCACACTAGTCAGGAGCCAAGATAAAGCTGTTAATGAAAGAACTTTGGACATGGCTTTCTAGGCTCAGCTATAGCATCAAAAACACTATGGTCAATACACCTTTACCTCTGAGCTCCAAGAGAAATACAGAACATCTTTACAAGTATAAAGACTCTCAGTAAGACAATAGCCTTGCCATCTTGTGACCACAGACCATGTCAGAGCCAAAACATATGTCAAGACAGTCCTGGTGGTCACTGTAATAATGAGCCCTTGAGCAAATTCTCAGGATGCCATCCCCTGCTGCTTAATTCAATAATACAATAGATAATATTCTAAAAACAATGCAAAGTGATGCAATGCAAAAGCACACAGAAATTCTATATTCTTTTTTACTTAGAAAAACTAATGTTATGTATTTAACACATTGAATATTCTTTGATTTGTTTTTTTGCTAAGAAGCAGCTTAGTCAATACTGCTTGCCTTCCTTTACTTTCCCATTTTGACCATATTCATTTCTTCATTTAAGTAACCTAAGAAATTTCTGTGTAATAATATATTTAGTACAACATTTGTACAGTATAATTTTTTTCTTCTCCAGAATTTATTTGTATTTAATATTTAAAAGCTAATATCAGAATAATATATGCAATGTTCTCATATACTTAGTGAATAATTATTAAAGTTACATCAATCCTGTTGGAGGGAAATTTGCGTACTATTATTCCCTTAAGTTTAGTCTTCAGTTATTCATTGCTGTATAACAAACTACTAAGAATCCTAGACCAAGATTTACATGCTGTATTTCAAAGCAGCTCTGGTTGTCTCAAAGACAACTATGGTTACAAGGAAAAAAATATATATTTCCAATATTATAAGAAATTAAATTGACTCATTTTATAAATAGTACCTATTGTATCAATATCATCTGTTCTTTAATCAAGGAAATATTTGAAGCAAGGTGAAAAATACCTCTCATTATTAGTGTGAAGCATGGATTCTCTAACCAGTTTTTATATTACTAACATCTCTATACTAATATACCTAGGTCAAAGAAAGAAAATAATAGAAAGACGGAAAATGGTTTAGGGGCAAATATGATTAAGTACAAGCCCATCATGGACAAGATTTCTTCCTAACCCTCTGTCAGCCAAGAGCTATTGTTAGGATATCTGGGATAAAGCCATTCTATGTCTAGAATACAATACCTCAGGTTCATCTCTACTCTTAAATAATACTTCTTAGCTAATTCAGATAAGCATGCTGGTTATGTCATTATGCTATAAACAATAATGCCACTATTTGCAAGTGATCATAGATTATTAAACCACACCCAGTTAGACAAATGAGACCACATATCTCTTTGTTGATACCAGCTTAAATTTTAGAGCATTTGTTAAACATTTTATAGGTTAAATTTTTCCTATAAAATAAGGGTGAGGGGAAATTTTACAAAGGTATCACAATCTACTTTTAAATCTAACTTAAAAAAAGCAAATTCTAGGGCCGGCTGAGTGGCTCAGTTGGTTAAGAGCTCGCT
>NW_017731431.1:219080-287500 GCF_001890085.2 Hipposideros armiger
TATGCATTTTAAAGCACTATTTGACATTTAATTATTTGTAGGTAAAACTGACAAAAATTAACCAAAAGCAAAAAGAATGTAGTAGAACTACATAGCAGCAACTTGTCTGTTCCCCTCCCCCCAATTCCCCCAAAAAAAAAAAAAAAAAAAAAAAAAAAAAAAGCAAATTCTAACAATTATGAACAGTTCTTAATTTATTATAAAATTAATATTGTTAATACTATGATATAGCAGATAATTCAATAAGCCTCAAATCTATTATTCTAATGATAACTAACAATCTACTTAATGTTTTATATCCTTTGCAGTTGCATATTTCTCTCCAGTGAAATATGTTCCAAGTCAATTTTTTGAAAAATACACTTAAAATACATGGAATATATAAAAATTAATATAACAATCAAATATGTCTATAAATTCCATTCAAGGTAAATAGGTATTTATTTATAGGTAAAAATGTTACGTTTATCTTGATTTGATAGCAAATGTCATGATTCCATTTAAATTAGAAAGGTAATTAAGTTTTACAATTGAAACTTGGACATTTTGTCTGCATTTGTATATCATGAATTTCTTCATGGTAGCAAGAATTTAATACCACATTAGACTGGATTTTAATTATAGAAATTTACTTGGTTTAGGAGGTTTAGTTTAGAATTTAAATGGACTCTATCCAATAAATTATCTTTTAATCTTAGTTTTTACTGCAGTTTCAACAATGTGGCAATATTTACACAAAATTATTTTAATATTGAGAGTGAAAAAATATTCTGAAAGAACCTATGGTTTATTTTTATATTATGTATTATTTTACCAAGAATATCTAATGTTATTTATTACTTAATATAGGATATCTATCTGTTTATTATTTAATAGTCTACCTATTCATTTGCCCATGAGTGAAGAAGCTGCACTTAATTTTTAAAGTATATCAGACTTTTCACATTGTTGAATAAGATGCTGAAATAAATCATATTTAACAAATTACAAAATATAACAGCAATATTTCAAAAATTAAAGACACTAATAAATGGTACACTAGCTAATGTTATGTTCTCAAATAGAGTGATCTGATGTATTTCTTTTCTGTAAAATTAATACAAGTTACCATAATTATATAGATGTTATATTATTATGTTTTTTGATGGTTTATAAAGTGAGAGTTATAGAAATATTTTGAAAGTTAGATAAGTGTATATCCATACCCCATACCTCCATTTGCAAATGCACTTTTAAGCTGAAAAAGAATCCACGTGTTTCAGTACTTGCTTTTGAATCTAACTTCAGAAGATTTGGGCTCAGATATTTGGAATATCTAAATACTTAAAATGAATTTGAGTTACCCAATTGTCTCTGTTTAAGATCCCCTGGAAATTACAATTAGACTTAATTCAGCCTGATTGATACCCACACAATTGCCTCAGAATTGTCTCAAAATGTTTTCCTCCCGGCTTTATTTATATACTACCCCAGGAATTTCATTTAATTGATTGAAAAGAAACAGGTATACCTGCATATTTTTTTTCTGTACTTTGGCTTTTTCTATACTTTGCAGTTTTATTTTTCTGTTTACCCTGTGGAGAGGTTTCAGAGTTCTCTAGCCAATGAATAATTTAAACTGTAATCTTTGAACTCTGAATACATATGAAACAGGATGGATTGTGTTAGTCACTATGAAAAAAATATATTTTGTCCACAGATGACCAAAAATGAGAAAGCTGTTTTATTTTCACAAAGTATGAAAATAGCTGGCACTAAAAGCTTAAGAACTTCATACTTCAAATTCTCTATTTTGCCGGAAAACTCCAAACTTCAAATAAAAATTTTAACACTATCTACCATACAGCTACAAAGCAATATGTAGATGTGGTTCAATACAAAATTTTAGTCAAATGTAAATTATCATTGCCTGAAGTATTCAAGTGTTAATATTGATCCAATTAGGTAAAATATTATAAATTTGTATAATATTCATGTGTAAATATTTGAAAATATTTGTGTGCAACTATAAAAAAGTAAATATATATAAATATTATGCTATTTCTATAATTGATTGTATTTCTTTTATAATTCAGTGAACAAAATATTTTTTACTGATAGAAAAATATACATGACTTCATTGAAAAAATAAAAATTCAAGTAAGGACAAATATTCTTAGTGATAAACTGATCAGAAGAACCTATTTAATGTAATTTAAGCTCCCACGCAAATATTTAATACTTTATTTTGATGAGAGGGCAAAACAATCATATTTATAAATTATAAATATTATCAACATAAAAAACTATATGCAGAATTCTAATTCATATTGGATTTAGAGCTATCTTTTTGATGTGTACTATAATATAAAAAATTTAAAGTCTATAATGAATATGTGACCTCAAGCTCATTAGAGTAACACAAGCGTTCTGAGTCCTGAGGGATAGTTTTATCTTCTTAACTAAGGCAAGAAAAAATTAAATCATATTGAAATGCTCTATCTGTTAAAAATCTGAGAGTGAGGTAAGCAAAATGAAAAATGATTACAAATTTCCACTTCCAGAGTAACGATAAAGTAGCAAAAGCAACACAGGTTGAATTACAGATTGTAAAGACCGTTATGTAAATATAAAACTATATATTTTTAAATTAGGCATTTGAGTTTCTGATCTAAAAATTTAAATAAAACCTATATATCAACAAAATTAAGCAGGCGATATATTTATTCTGTGAAAAAAATGAATTTTATGTAGAAAATCATGGTAGTCTTTTGACACTTAAAATGCTTATTTTTAATTAGCCTTTGTTAAAAAATAAAAGGCCTTTTGAATTTTACCACTTTGGGTTTTCTAATGACTGATTTATTAATTCAAATTAGTAAAAAGATAGCAGTATTTTGCTGTCTGGTTTAAGAGAAATCTTCAAAGTGAGGAAATAATTTTTATATCATAGTGATTTAGACTGCTTTTAGGTTTTGATTAAGAAGAGTAAATGCTACCACAACTATAGCTTACTGACACAACCAGCATGCTTTCTGCCCCCAAAAGGCATCGTAGTACATTTTAATAAGTTATATGACTCTTAAAAGTTCATTATTCTTTAGCACCCCATGGGAAATAAAGAAAAAGTAAAATTGATTGTGACTTTTGACAATTATTAGTTAGAAAAAGAGGTAACAATTGCCAAAAAAATCACAAAAGTGAGCATGTTACCTGGCTATGACAAAGAGCACACAACTGACACCCAAGTAAGCCAGCAGAATATACATCCAGATATCAGGGGAGAGAGGATTCAGGAAGGAGAAGACGCCTGGGTTTGTACCATTGGGCTTGCGGTACAAAATACTTATTCCAAGTGTCATAAAGGGCTTGGAAAAGTCGATGACCTTCTCGCGAACGTAGGTAATAGCCAGTGGAGCAACTGCAAGGTCAGCTTTCTGTAGAGGGAAACATAAAAAAGAAAAAACAAAAACAAAAACGATTCTAAGTCACCAGAAAGAAGTCAGTAGCCAAATTAAAACAAAGACTTTACACTTGAGAATTGTCTCAGTAAGGATTGCATGAGCATTTAAAGCATTCTTCACTCGGAAGTGAAGCATCTGATTTACCCCGTCACTCATTTGTATGTGCTTCTGGATTAGCAAACCAAGATTTATATGGCAAGTATGAAGGGAAAGAAAAAAACATACGGTGAAAACACTGAAGGAATAATTATACATTCAGCGCCTGAATTATGCTACTGAAGATTTTTGCAATTACTTTGAATCTAAAATATAAAAACATTTAATATCAATTATGATTTTCTAAATACTTTGGTAAATTCTAAATGGTAGTAATAATAATAGTTACCTCAAATTATTTAGCTGATAATCAAGCAACATTTTTTTCCAGGTTTTAATAGTATCAATACAGTTAAAAGCTTTTATCTTTAGTTAGCATTGTGAAAATCACCTTTTTAATATGATGGTGTTTACTGTCCCTGAGTTTTCTTTCTATCCCTTTAACTTGTTTCATATTATTTAATGAAAATCCTTGCAGCTTTGCTTAAATTGCCTTAGGAAATGAGTTTTTCAGTTTTCATAAAGTTGCTAATTTTCCACGGTAGCTTAAATATGTTAAATTACTAATGCTTTTCACTCATAATGTTATAAACATTTATCAGGGATGAACTTAAGCTCTAATACAGTGACAGAAATAATACAATATGTTAAAATAACAATGGTATATATTCCCATCTATGATGAGAAGCTATATTGCTACAATTCCTTTTATTTTTATAAACATGCTGAGTTTTCAGAGAATACAGAAGAAATGTTCATTGTAAAAAGCTATAGGAAGACATATAAAAGGGTAAAATTGGGCATATACTAGTTCCTCAGCTCAGGGATTGTTGGAGGATTTATAGAAGATGCTTCTCTAAGAGGCTAGGTTTATTGACACTGTTATTCTGGGTTTGTGTTTATGGGCATTTGTGTATTGGGGGTGTGGGGGCAGGGGGAGCACTCAGATGCTTGGATAGTGTATCTTTGAGAATAACTGTGGAGAGAGAAAGACATTTCCCTAAAAATTAGAAAAGAAAAACAGGTCTTTAGGGTCCTGGGGAGGGTATCATATTTCATATTCATAAATCAAGGAAAATATCAATTTGATAATAATTGGCTATGCAACAGGCACTGTGCTAAGGACTTTACATAAATTGTCACATTTAACCATTACACATTCCTACTATTATTCCCATTTTCAGATAAGGAAACTGAATTCATGAGAAGTTAAAAACGTGTTCGTTTTCATAGAGTTAACTGAGTACTGGAACCAGGATATAAACTCAAACTATTGGAATCTATACTTAGAAATAACAGTGACATGCATCTGAGAAAACAGGAATGGAATCATGGAGGCATTCATTCATTCATTCATTCATTCATGAAAAAGTTTGTAGAGATGAAAAGGAAAATATATAGCAGAAGCAAGGGCAGTGATTAAGTAGACTGCAGTCTATGAGAATTAGAAGGTAAATGCAGAGTTCAGGCAGATGGTGTGTTTCACAGGAAGGAAACAGTACTTCCTCTAAGACAAAAAGGGATGAAGTAAAGATGGTTTGAGAAAGTGAACAATTTTGTTATGAAAAGAAAGTGATAATTTATGAAACAAAGATTTCAGGTTAAAAAAAAAAAAGGACAACTTGAAGAGGTGGTTTTCTCTTGTTTGAGAGGTTGAATATACACTAAAACTTTGGATTGCAAGTAACTTGGTTTGCGAGTGTTCTGCAAGATGAGCAAACATTTCTAATACATTTTAATGTGGTAATTGAGCGATGTCTTGCAATACAAGTAGTTTGTTTCTAGAACGAATTATGCTCACAAACCAAGGTATTACTGACCACACAACATAGTTTATCTATGGGCCACTTAACTTTGTAACTTCCCTCTTCCTAGGAACAGGAAAAACAAAACATTACCATATATAAAGCATATAAACGAATATACTTTAAACTGGTAAAATATTTTTAATTCAAAATATATATTAGCAAAAACTAGGACACAATTCAAAATACATATATTAAATCAAAACCGCTACATTCCTAAAAAGGCTGTTCTATACGCTTTCATAAATAGGATTGACAAGACATACATCAAATTTCAAAATTTACTTAGCATTGTCTAAAATAAAATTTTTATTCCAAATATAAAAATGGAAAAAAAAAGTTACAGTGAAATACTTTCAATTATAAAAGAGATTAGTCCTTTGACACAAAAATATAAACAGACACTTTTAAATATTAAATAAAAAATAAATGGATCAACAGACTGTGGTACAGCCATATAATGAAATATTATTCAGCAATAAAAAGAAATAAGTTATCAAGCCATAAAAGACATGGAAGAACCTGAAATGTATATTACTAAGTAAAAGATGTCAGTCTGTAAAGGCTATATATGGTGTGATTCCAACTCCATGACATTTGGAAAAGGCAAAACTATGGAGACTAAAAGATCTGTGGTTGCTGAGGGCTCACGGTAACCGGGGCGTAATGAGTATGTGAAGCCGGAACACTTTCAGGGCAGGGAACTATTCTGTAAGAACTCTAATGTTTGGCCATAACAGCATGCATTTATCAAAACCTAGAAAACTGCATAACACCAAAATGAACCCTAATATAAACTATAGGCTTTAGCTAATAATATTATATCAATAATGGTTCATCAACTGTAACAAATGTATTACACTAACAGAAGCGGTTAATAATAAAGGAAATGGTGGGGGGAGGGGTTAGGATGCGGGTAGGATGGAAATTCTTTCTATATAATTTTTCTAGAAACCTAAAATGTTTCAAACAGTCTACTATTTTTAAAAAAATAACAAAAGGTTGTTTTAACCATATCCTCAGTAGGGCTTAATGGGTTATGTTGATTAATTAATTAGAACTTGGTTGTTACTATTAATAGTAAATACATAAAACTTACCAAACATATTTTAAGTCCATTTAAACAATCCTCAGGACTGTCTTGCAGCAGTAAAGATGAACATTTATTTATATACAATGGTATCCTCTACAAATAAGGTGTAACTTCATTACAAGTTTATTAATAATATAAGAATTTTGAAATCTAATCAAAATGTTGTTATATTAAACATGTTTGCATTGGTAGATGTATTTTCCCATCAAATCTCACATTATTAATGACTGAGCAGGGCAGAAAAGAGCTTGATTAAATAATCCAAGAACTTTTTATCTCTTTAGATACAAGTTATGATTTAATGAAAATAGATTTAGTAATTGATTTTCTACTTTAAAGAAAAAAGTGTTCTTATATTAGAAAAAGTCAGTGGTCAAAATTGTTTAAAAATCTATTTCAGCAAAATAAAAAAAATAAGTAAATTATGTGTCATATGAATAGTACAAAGGGAAGGGAGAACTCAATTCTATCTTATTGGGCCTTTGAAGGCTTTAACACACAGTTACACCAGAAGAAAGAGTGTGAGATGACAAAGGCCTGACATGGGAGGTGCAGCAGCAGGGAAAAGAAATATCATAGTAGTAGCTCATATTAAATGTATCCAATATGGGCCAACACTGAGTTATATTCTCTGCCTATATCACTTCCATTAATCCTCACAACAGTTCTACCAGATTTGTAGCCTGATTTCCTTTTTACAGATGAAAAAGAATCATGAGAGTTTAAGGAAAATATGACTCCAAACCACACTCATTTCTCACAGTTTTTCTTGTACAATCATTCAAATGCATTATAATATTTTTTGCCCTATACTATTTCTGTATTTCCTTGCCCAAAATCATCTTCTCTTGACTCTACCATACAGATTCTATAAGACACATGTCTGGTTCGTTTTCTTCTGTGAAGCCTTTTCGGAACATTCTATAAACATTCATGTCTCCTAAGTGAATTTTTACAGCATGTAAACTTAACCATGCAATTGAGTACATAACAATACTTTAAGTGGTATTATTTCTGATTTTTTCATATATATAAGTCAACTAATATGAGATGAGAGTTTGGATGCACGTATAGTTGTAATTGTATTGTTCCTATGGGAAGATAAGCACTTTGAAACCCAGAGGCATTCCTTTCAATCAAAACACATAGCACTAAACTGAAGGAATGTTAAAGTATTCCTCTCCAGAAATTTTACAAAGATGCCCAGATAGCACCTACCTTATTAATTTAATAAGTATTAATTTAATATTCTATCATTCTATGTGAAACTCTTCCAAATTGCATTCAGTCCTCTGATCATAAGCTAACATCCCTAGAGCACTGGACAAATGTGACACCAAGGAACTGCTTAGTAAATGCTGAATATAGTTTCAATTTAACTTACTAAACTTTTCAAAGAAAATCACTCAGAGAATTTTAAAATTAAACTTTTTTTCTGATCTACTATAGAAATAAGATTTGTTAATATATTAATATAATTTCAGTGAACTAACCACCTAGGGAAAACAATAATTATTTTAATGGAGTTATATAATTAATAGCAATCCTTTGATTAAAGGCTCACAGAACAATAGTGGCATTATTTTTTGGTCTAATATCCAATTATCTAATACAAAAAATAGATAACAAAGCATATATTCATGAATGACACAATGACTTCAAATTTGCTCATTCGAGAAACATTTATGAAGTACTAGCAATCAAAGACCATAATGCTATTATTTTATAATACATGATATGGTCAGTGAAACCTCTTATACATCCTTCTTAAAGTTTTTACAATTTAACAATGAAAATCAGTCCTAAATATTGTTTTATTTTTCCACAATGTTGTGAAATGCTTAATAAGTTATTAAAGTAGTAAGTGGAGAAGAATTAACTGGAAATATTTTAACTAATTTAGCTGACATCTAAGCTAATTAATTTTGCATATCAATGTCACTTATAAGTTAGATCACGCTTTCCTAAACTATTTGCAATGTATAATATGAACAAATGCTTTGTATTTTGTTTTATGGAAATATGATTCACTTATATTCAAATCATTCAAATGCATCATAGTCACTTATATACAATACTGCCCTCCACCACTAATGTCCACCAACTCACAACTTCTACCTCCTGGACTCCTCAGTGGCCTCCTTATTGGTTCCCTGCTTTCATTCTTGTCTGACTAGAGTCTATTCATACAAAACCCAGAAAGTTCTTTTTAAAACACATACAAGGTCAGACAGATAAGTTCACAAACTCATCCTAAAAAAAGAGCTGCATACCACATTGCTGAATATCACTACAGTCACCTTCGAAGTACTCCCCTTGGGAAGCTATGTACTGATGATAGCGCCAAAACAATTTTGGAACTCTTTTTCTGGAATGGTCATCAGAACTGTCATTGTATTACCCTGGGTGTCCTAAATGTCATCAAAATGTGTTTCTTTCAGTATTTCCTTTATCTTTGGGAAAAGAAAGAAGTTATTGGGGGCCAGATCAGTGAATAGGGAGAGTGTTCCAATACAGTTATTTGTTTACTGGCTAAAAACTCCCTCACAGACAGTTCCGTGTGAGCTGATGCATTGTCATGATGCAAGAGCCATGAATCGTTGGCAAAAGTTCAGGTCGTCTAATTTTTCACGCAGCGTTTCGGCACTTCAAAATAGTAAACTTGGTTAACTGTTTGTCCAGTTGGTACAAATTCATAATGAATAATCCCTCTGATATCAAAAAAGGTTAGCAACATTGTTGCAACAAGTTCATGAATTTAATTGTCCAACCTCGTATCAGATTATTGTTTCTTGCTCAGAATCCTCCAATGATTTCTGGCACACATAGAATAAAATCTAGTCTCGAACTATGAGGTATTTATTATAAGACATTACCCCTGGCTACTTTATCAACAAAAGATCCTATCACTCTTCTGGTCTTCATTGGATCACTTTTGCTCCAACAATTCTAGTTTCCTTGCTAATGTTTAAATATGTGGACATATTCCTGTCTCAAGGCCTTTTTACTTTCTACCCCTTATGCCTGAAAAACTTACCCCTTATATATCAACATGGCTTATTATCTCACTTCATTCACATGTCTGTTCTGGTGTCAGTCACTCAAAGAGATCTTTCCTGACCACTCATTCTGTCACTCCCTATCTCCTTAGCTGTTTTCATTTTCTTCAAAAACGTATCATGACCTGAAATTCTGTCATTTATTGTCAGCCTTCTTCCAAAAGAATGTAAGTCTCGTTTGAGTAAGGAGTTCTCTGTGCTGTCCAATTGTGTAGTTCTAGTGCTAGCACAGTGCCTGGGACATAGTCATTAAATAATTTTTAAATTAATTCTTGAATAAATAAAACTATCATTACTGCTAGTTCTTCCCCTACTACTTACCTAAACTTCTTTACAGAAGACAGTGTTCTTGAGTTTTGTCTCCTTACCACAGTGAGATTTTCGATGTGCATGAGTTCTATTTTTATATAACTGAAATAATAATAATTGATAACATGTTTCATATAATATCTCTGTGGCAAATGAAGCTTTCCTTATTATAATAAATAAGAAATCACCTCATACCATGATGTTAGTACTCACTAAGTTGTGTTTAAGAAAAATATTTGACGAGATTAAAGTTCCGTGTGCTTCATGTATGTGAAAACCTAACTTCAAACTTCTATAAACTGTATATGTTTTTTTTTAAAATTGGGGAGTTGGGGGAGGGAAACAGTGGTGGGGAATTGGGGAGGGGGACCAGCCAAGTTATTGTTCTTCAATCTTCATTGTGGAGGGCACCATTTGCCATCTGACTGCCCGTCGGCAGCTCGTGGCCTCTTAAGCTCAAGGTGCTATGTTAAATCTTAGTTGCAGGTGGGCGTAGTCACCATCCCATGAGAGAGTTGAACCCAGAAGCCTTGTTGTTAAGAGCGCATGCTCTATCCACTGAGCCATCCAGGTGGCAGCTCAGCTCAAGGTGCCGAGTTCAGTCTTAGTTACAGGCGGGCATAGCCTACCATCAAACAAGCAGTCTTGTTGTTAGGAGCATGTGCTCTTACCAGCTGAGCCATCCTGCCACCTGTTGGCAGCTCAGCGGTAGCTCAGCTCAGGCGCAGCGTCACTGGCCCATGTGGGAATCAAACCGGTGGCCCTGTTGCTCAGAGCTCACACTCTTAAGCTAACTCCTAACCAACTGAGCCACTTGGCCAGCCCTATAAATTGTATATATTTTATACAGCACACAGCCTAGTATCCATATGTAAGTTTACAAAGACTTAGGCTTATATTTGAGAAATATGCCTTTAGTTGCTTTCACCAAACCAAGTAGTAAACATATAGTATACAGTGGAAAGTAAAGAAGGCAACTGAGTTAAAAATACATATATTTCTTTCAGACTTGTAGGGCCTAAGCATGGGCAATTCAGTAAAAATTAAACACTAACAGCAGTGTTCAGCTGCTGCTTCAGCAGCTGTTACTTTATTAATGCTTAAATAAGTCTGCTGATAATTTCAAGTGATACTAACTCTACCAAACTTGCCATTACTGACAGAATGAAAAATAAACTTCTCAACTGGTAATTCTTCAAAAGAGTCATGGCTCCAAAATATTTCTAAAGTTTTATAGTTTGGGGATGGGGAAATCTTTAACTGATTCTGTTTTATTTGTTTTATTCCCACCCAGATCTGATTTGCCTGTAAATTCTCAATTGGGTGTTTTATAAATATTAATATCCCTATGCTAAAATTTTCAAGTAACTTTCTCTCACACTCTAATATTTCTACGGGGTTTATTTTTTACTGCCCTAATGAGTTAGTATAACTCCCTTGGAAAGCAAATAAGTACACAGAAATTTAGGGGTTATTTTTTTTACATTGTTAATTAAAAAAAAAAACCCTAAACGTCTATTAAAAATAATCCGAAATCATAAATATCGATACTCTAAAGTGGAATTTAGTATATTTGTTATTCAAGAACAAAGCACTGAATAATGATATCCCTTACATTTTTTCTTCTGTATTTTGGATATTACAGACTTCCTGCTTTTAAAATAATTAACATCTTTTAAAATTATAGAATAAGTGAAAAATTTTATCCTACCAAATTCAATCACCAAAATATGAATGATATTCTATTACATTCTATAATTTTTATAGTTACATTTAAACAAACATAAAAACAAAAGGAAAAATCCACAATATTATTCAAACTCACTGTTATTACATATTTATCAAGCATGTACTTGATGAGAGAGAGATGATAAAAGACTTCTTTGAAATAAATTTATAGGCAAAGTTTCAAAATAAAAAATTAGAAGCAACTCAAAATATTATTTAAAACTTCATGTTATTGCTTGAACCTATAAAAAATTCACAGAATTTCTTGTTACTGACTTCAGCTATTATTTCACCTATATATTTTCTGCTAAACTTTTTCTCATTTCCCAGTTTAAATGCTTTGGGAACACAACCAGTGGACCAAGAAACAACTACTAGCACTAAGATGGATGACTATGAACTACAAGGAACCTTCTTAATGGAATTGTGAACTTATAATTCTGCTCTGGTACACCATTCTACAGCGGGTAATGGATTAAGCATGTTGGATTTCCAGGATCTGTTTACAAATAATAGGTAAATTATAACAGTTGTAAATAATCAATGCTATTATATTTTCTACTATGATCCATTTATTTTAAAACTTAACATTAATTGATGTAGAATAATTTTAGAATTAATTTATTTAGAATATTTGTCACAATAACAAACATTCCTTGACAAAAGATTATCAAAGATTATGCACCAGGACTAGGGCAAAGTGTGAGATACAGGTGTTTATGACAGTTTCATTTCTCAGGTGCTTACATCAGAATAGGGAAGATGAACATGGAAATAAATTATTGGGAATGTCTAATAAGTACTTCAGTTGAAGTATGTATAAGGTACAGTAGTTTATAATTTCACTGGTTTGCCCAATTGCTGCTCTAATGGATTAATATAAAAAGATATTCATTATTAGAATTTACATTAATTCTATAAATTCTGGATTTGAAATCGGACCACAGTCATTATTAAAGAAGGCACAATGGACTCAAGGGGGAAGAGCTCAAGGGGGAAGAGTGAAAAGTATTATAACCAATTTTATAGTTCCAGATTACCTACTCTTCATTACTGGATTAAAAAAAATGTGTGTGTGTGTATATATATATATATATATATATATATATATATATATAACTACATAAATATATATATATATATGTGATCGTTAGAATGGTACATTTTTCAATATGAGATGATTACGAAAAGTTGAATGATGGTTAATACTTGTAAGCCACATTAGATAAACTGGAAGTCACTCTGAGCTCAACCTCTTCTATTTCCTTTTCTGGCTAAAATACAAATAAACATGAAATAATTATACTGTATAGCTTTACTCTTACTTAAAGGCATCATTAGATTTATTTAAATATTGTAGAGAAAAAATTATTACAAGTTCTTCTGTACATCTCCCAAAAGAAGAAGAATAACTTTTTGCTACATAGAATGTACCTTTTCCAGAACTTGTTTATAAACAGATTTACAGCATCTACAAAACTGTCATTGAATTGGTTAAATCTAAAATACAAACTTACTTAATTCCCAACATTCAAAATCTGTGTTATATGCTTAGAACAAATACAAAGTACATATTAATATTTGTTAAACAAGTAAACTGTTAATGTACAGCATGAGAAAGAACTTTGTATATAAAGATATTTACATATATATCTTAACAACTAGCCATTGTCAATGCTGCATATGGATATCTTTACAACTAATTCTCTAACAAAAAATATTTTATAACATGTTTTCTCTGGTTCCCATAACCAATGAAATTCCCTGAATCTGTTAAATTTTGTAAAGGTTGAACTGTAACTGTTTATCTATTCTATGTTAAAATTTTTGAGGTAAGAGGGAACTTGAAATCTTGTCATCTATCTGAAATTATTCATTCACTTATTCAATAATTCATCATTGAAGAATTCACTAATTCATTCAACAAATATTTATTCTTGAGTGACTGCAATATAATAGTTGTTCTAGATGCTTGTAGTACTGGAAAAGATAAACAAAATAAAGAAGACAGAAACTAGGCATGAAAAATTAATGGATGTAATTTCAGGTAGTGAAGAGTGTACTATGAGGGAAGGTAAAGCAGGGTAAGAGGATCAGAGTGTGAGAGGGAGAAAAGCAGGGCACTGCTTTTAATACGATGGATAGAGGCAACCTCTCCAAGGTCCTGACATTGAGTTACGGTTTCAGTTAGGTCAGGGATAAAGCCCTGTGAGATCTAAGCAGCGGTCTCCTGGCAAAGGGAATTGTGAGTGACCAAGGCTCTGGGTGGAAACAAGCTGGGGATGCTAGAGAGGAAGCACAGAACATCTCTAACCCTCCCCATCTCCTCACACTTTTATCGTCCTGTTGATCCTCTCCAGAAAGTCCTGCAGAATTGTAGAAACACCACATGAAAACACACACCAACCATAAACAAATGGTGTCAGATTAAGAAGAGAAAATTGGTGTCACTGCAACTCTCATTTCATTCTCTCAGTATGTTTTTCCACCACAATAAAATGATACCATTTTTATTTATTCTCTTACCTTTACCCTATAAATGTGATCTCTAGAAATTATTCTGTTCAAATTCAACCACAAGAAAACTAATTGTGCCTTAGAATATGTTAAAATAGTATAAACACATTAAACATTTTTTAAATCATACCCATGATGTGAAAACTTAGCATTATATAATAGAAAGAAAAAAAATAACCATTCTGTCCATAATATTTCCGAACCTGATATACAACCTTGCTCCTGTGTCACCTGTATGATCACCTGCCCCTACAAAAATTCTCTCTTGATAATAACAATAAAGTCACATTTTTCTGCCAATATCACTAAGGAACAGCAATTTCTTCCCAGCATATTTTATTTTTCCAATAATTCAAGTATAATAACTGAGATGAGACCACTTCCCTATGTTTGTTAATAAAAATTGAAGCTATTCTCATATTTTCTATTATATTTTAATAATATATATCATTTTGTATTTAAGAATACTTGTATCAGCTATATGCGATGTCAGAGGGGTAGTAGATTGGGGGGGGTTGCTATCACTCTGTGAGGGGTGTAAATGTCTAAACTATTACGTTGCTTTTCACACCTGAAACTAAAACAAAAACAAACAAACAAAAAATCTTGAGTAGCTCAGAGGTAAATTTGATTGTAAAGGTAAAACAGCAGAATGGGAAAAAGCAAGTGATATTCCAAAATTAACTGTTACAATTGTAATAGTGTTTCATAGCAGAAAACTGGATGCAAATAAGAAAAAAGTCCCTAAGATAAAAGTTAAAAATTTCCATCTGTCATTTAATTCAAATTGCACCCTCTCTCTCTCTCAGTCCTTCCTCTTTTTCCTTCCTTCCTTCCTTCCTTCCTTCCTTCCTTCCTTCCTTCCTTCCTTCCTTCCCTCCCTCCCTCCCTGCCTCCTTCCCCTTCCTTCCTATTTCTATTCTTTCTTATTTTTCCCTTAAAAACACAGAGGGTGATTTTTATTTTTATTAAGGCTATACAATAAAATTAAGTGTCTAATAGAAGAGAAATTAAAGACAGAAATCATAAGCAAAGAACTTTTCTATTGAATAAATGATCATGGATTATTCCAGCCTGAAAAAGTCTTAGATACATCCATAGTACTTAACCCTACAATGTCACACCCAGAATTTTAAAGAAATAACTCTAAGTTCACAAACATGCTGATACACACAATGTTTTCCCCCTGCAAGATCACCTGCAATCTGGACTTTAAATAGCCTATATGCACCAAAAGGGAATGGTTAAATAAATCAGGGTATAATATATATCAACTAATCACAAATCAAAGAGCTTATTTAGATACCAATTTAAACAAGTAAATTGTAATGAACAAATAATGTAAGCATTTATTTATTCATAATACATTGAAATACTATATCTTATAAATATGTAATAAAAATATAAATATGTACTGTTGGTTGGACATGTGATGCCATTAAGAAATTATATTATTTTCTGTGTAATAATGACAGTGGGTTTTTTTAGTCCCTCTCTTTTAGTGATAAATATTGAAATATATATACATGACATGATCTGAAGTCTAGGATTTGTTTCAAAACAATACAGGTGAAAAGGAAGTAGGTGATAGTAGAGATAAAATGAAACTGGCAATGAGTTCATAATCCTTAAAAAATTGGTGATGGGTACAAGGATCTTGACTATACAGGCATATCTCAGAGATATTGTGAGTTCATTTCCAGAACACTGTAATAAAGCTAATATCGCAATAGAGTACCATTAAGTTTTTTGGTTTTGTAGGGCATATAAAACTTATGTTTACACAGCACTGCAGTCTCTTAAGTGTGCAGTAGCATATGTCTTAAAAAACAATGTACATACCTTAAATAAAAAAACAACACTGTATTGCTAAAAAATATTAGCCATTCTCTGAACCTTTAGTGAATTGTAATCTTTTTGCTAGTGGGTGGTCTTATCTTTAATTTATAAAAAATGTGGTATCTGCAGAATAAAATAAAGCAAAGTGCAGTAAAAAAGGTATGCCTGTACTTTTCTATTTGCACACATTTGAAAAGTTCTACACTATAACATCTAAGAAGTATAGAGTTGATAATGGAAAGAAATTGAGCAAAATGTCAATAATACAGAATTATGGTTGTGTTTTATATCTAAATTTTATATTTTTGTACACTGAAAATATATTACTTTTTGTTCCAATAAGGAAAAACAATACATGTCATTTAAATACCATATAGATCAAATATGTGTATATATACATACATGTATAAAGATATATATACACACAACATATACATTAATATACATTAAACACATATAGATTTAAATATATGTTCTACTTCTAAAATCTTCACTAATAAAAAAAACAATTATAATCAATAAGGTAAATACTCTTTTTGTGGACATTATATTTAAGAATATAAAGGTCGAGATAGACATACAAAAGTTTTTTTGACCTACACGTGTATATTAACTTCAGTACAAAGATAGATCTTTCTCAAAATAATCTATTAACATCTAAAATGAATAAGAGGACTGTTTTGCTTTGATTTTATTCTGAAAAGTAGCCAATATGTTTTTATTTTGAGGGTAAGGAATATAAGCTCCTCTTTTGTAAATATTTTTATGTGAAAAATTCAGATATCAGAAGCCTCTGATATTAAATGCACTAAATAATATGCTGGAGAAAATGTTCCTATATTTCAAGGCTACCAATTCTTATCTTTTTCATATGATCATACAGTTTTTTACAGGACTAAGAGAAAGCAATAATCAATCATTATTTTTCTGTAAATGTGAAAACAGAAACTTGAACAAATATTAAATTACAAAAATATTAAGTATCCATGATTTCAGAAGGTAATACTATTTCTTCACTGGTTTAAAAAGTTCACATAAATATATCCCATAGTAAAGTAAAATACGCTTCTATTTTCTCAACTATGAAATAATATGACAGAATCTATCAATCAGTATTTACTGGTATCCTAGGCAGACTAGAGATGCAAAGATTTAAGTATGATCCCTCCCAGAGCTTATATAAAATTCCTTCAAGCAAGAAATACCCAGAGGAGCTGTAAGAACACAATGAATTCTATGAGGAATAGATCAATAGAGTTGTTAGGAGAAGATTCATGGAAGACTTGAGATTTAAACTATGAGTGAGAAAGACCAATATAACAGCTAATAAGCATGTTGAGATCCTGAGCTCATTAGTGACTCAAACTTTCTACTCAGTAGCCACAATTTGTTTCCATAGTTGGTGGCCCCAGAGAGGGATATATTGAATCTACCAGTCTGTAGCTTTCCAAAGGGCATATCAAACCCCAGACCACTGGCAACTGCTCACGTCATAGCTCAAGTTATGAGAATGGCCTTGAATCCTGTATCCTAATAAGAATGATCCCATTCAGTTTTGGTTCTGTATATCCAGCACTGTGGCTGGACAGCCACAGAAGCCCATGGACACCATAATACTTCAACTTGTTAGTGACCCAAGCCTAGGCATTTAGAAGATGAATCTATAGCCTTTATGAATCGAGGCCAGAGTCCTATTAAATTAGTAGCTTTATTCTAAGCTGTGAGGTGGGGATTAAAATTCTCCCCCTACCCCCCAGTAACAGCTACCTCTTTTCCTGTAAAGCCAAGATGTCATTGTTGACAGGCTGGCCGAGATCTTGAATATACTATTTCCATTTGATAAGTGAAACTTTGGGGGTCTTCCCACATTGTTCGTGATTAAAGTCCAAGTGGACACAACTCAAAATAGGATTATCAGGCCATGGAGTCACACGGTTTCTATGAATCAGACATTCAGCTTCAACAAGGGTCTAGCTGTAAGCTAATCACAGCTTTGTAAAAGGGTATACATGGTAGCCATGTCTAAAAGTGATTAAACAGAACCCAAAGGAAAGCTTCAGGTACAGGACACCAAAAGGCAAAATCATCAGTCACAGGACTCACAGTTCAAAGGTGTAATTGGGGTCATGGGGACCCAAAGGTACTATGACATTTCTACAAGTAACTCTTTATGATTGGGATGATTCCCTCTAGCCTTTATAGGACAACATAGATGAATGTCTTTCATACATAAAAATGTGGAAGCAACAAGTAGAGTACACTGTGAATTGGCCCAAACAGCCCTTAACACAAGGTCATGTTAGATTCCTTTCCCCATTGTGAACCCTGACTGAAATTGATTAGCAAAGTGTGGATGCCCCATGTCCACGTGAAAATTAATAAACAGAAATATCATTTAAAAATGGAGTTAGGAGGCTGAAGACAGAAGAACTCTAATGCATGTGTCACTTATGCACACTACTGACCACAAAAGGAAGAGACATATCTTGCATCTCGACAGGAAGTGATACTACTTTACTTTCATAGCGGGAGAAAGAAGAGATTTCTCCTGATCCAGTAACAGTTCAACCAATGAAAGGCTACTATAACTCAGCCAACGAAAAATTACTTTGCACTTTCAGTTTCCTCCAATAGATTCTTTGTTTACAAGAGTCCCTCCCAAGTCCATAAAAAAGCTTTCCTCTCTGTTGTTTCTCTAGACTTGCACATGGGTCTTTGTTACACTGCATGTTCCAAACTGCAATTCTTTGTTGCTTCCAAATAAAGCCATTTTGCTGGAGAAATATCTGGTTGTCTATTCGTTTAAAGTCAACACACCGATGGGACAAGTAAGATGGTGACTTGGTGACCAGTATCCAACAAAGCCCTTCAAGTTCCTTACCTGATCAAAGTTCAGGACAGGTATACATGGATAGGTATTTGCGGCCTTAGAAACAGGGGGACCTTGGCCTCATCCATAATAAGTTTTGTCTTTAAAGTACCCTAGATTGGGATAGGAGTGTCAAGAGGGGTCTGGAAGGGTCAAGTCAGAGAGCAGCTTTATACCAGTAAACAAAATGCATTTACTTTGAATTTTGACCAAGACAGTGATTATTTGCCAGTTACTCAAGGCTCCCACGTTTCTGGCTCGTCTAGTGTTGTATATTAGGTGGCAAGATTCTTAGTCTGAAATTATATATTTCTTCTCTGGAGACCCCTAAATAAGCAATCACAGCCACATAGCCTCTCAGCTAGGACTATGGGCTTTCTGCATAATGTTTGTGATTCTATCCCTTTTTTTATCCTCCCAATTCACCATTTGGAAAGTATGCCTCAATACTTCTTGCTGCTTAGCCTCTAAACACTCATTAACAGCAGGATAATAAAAGTCTTTATCTGCCTCCCTGCTCACCACTTGGGTAAGAGCATTAACTGCCACATTCCAGGAGCTATTTTCATATTTTCAACCCTGGTCATGAAGCCCATGTCTCTGTCTCCATCTCATTCTCCCTGCCAATCTGCAGTTCTTATACTTTAAATACTTAAAATCTTAAGTAGCATTATTAAGTATTAATTTTAAGTAATATTAAGTCTACTAAATGCACTGGAAATTAACCTGTGGCTTGTCTTTTAATGTTATTTCTCAGAGTGCTTTTCACAATGAAATAGGTTTATTTTTTTACCTATCTTGCATCTTACTCAGAGAATATTTTTATTTAATGGTACATATTTTACCAAAATTCCACCAAATCCTCAGCTATTATATTTTTAACTAGTGCTTCCTTCCATTGTCTTCTTCAGTAACTTATACTAGACATATGATGAAGTTTCTCACCCCATCCACTATGTGTCCTAGTTCTGCTTTCATAAATTGTATTTTCTTATCTTTCTGTCCTGTATGTTGATTAAATTAATTGGATTTTGTGGGGTTTTTTGTTTGTTTGTTTTTTGCATTTAATTCATTATTTGTGTTTGATATACCTTATCTATTGAGCTTTTTAAAATTATACCATTTAATGGTACTTTTTAAACATTCTTCAAAAAACCTATTCTTTTGCATATTTTCATAATTCATTGTTTTATTACAGAATGTAGTTTCAGTTTTGTAGATATTTTATAGAATTTTAAAAGATATTTTATCTTTAGTTTTTGTTTTAAAGTTTTTGTCAGATAGTTCTATGAAATAAATTTCATAAAAATAAAATTCATGTCCAATTATGTTTTTTTAAGTGTGAGCTTTTCATTTTTTGTTATCTCTACACAATTTGCCCAAGATTACTCTTGATAAGGATTGGAGGGGAATTTGGAAATCTGGGTGAGTCCAAAGTTATTCTACTGGTTATTATTTTATTTTAAAGTCCTTTAAATATCAAAATGCACTTGGTGGACTGATTATATTTCAATATAGAATGAAAATGTATTATGGAATAATAAATGGAAAATAGATTTCAGTGAGGATAGCAAATAAATCCATGATCAAGTTTTCATTAAATTATCCAAGTTCATATTGACATTTAAATATGGGGTATTCCTTGACAATATGCCTAGTTAATTCAACCAATACCTTTATTCAGATAGATTTATTCTTTTAAAACTCTTTTTAGTATACACAGTATACATGTGTATATTCACAGATACAAATATATATATATATATATAAATATATATATATGTATGTGTGTATATATATATATATACACACAGATACACACACACAGTATACACTGTGTGCATATATAAAAGCTATGTGTATGTGTATACTTATAATATTGCATCAATCACTTTAAAAAATGTGAAGGCTAAGTTTATTTGTTTTTTAAGTACACCATGATTTATATACAGGCAATATGAAAGCATATCAGAACACCATTGTTATCTGTACATATATTACATATTCTATTTTAATCAGAGAATTCAACCTCAGCTATACAAACTATAACATGTAACTTACGTAAAGAGATGTATGGGAATGAATCTATCTATGATGGCACGTACATAGAAGTAACATCATTCACTTAGGGTCTTGGAATGACCTAAAAATACTGACTAGAAACAAGATTCATCATCATTCAAGAAACTCTTTACACAATGACATTGATTTGCAAACAGAAGGACACTGGATGTTTTGTTACTATGGCTATTCCTGGCAGTTATCCAGGGATTACAACTGCACAACCTTACAAACAGCATAGAAATTGACTGTTTTAACAAAGGGTCTCAGCAGCATAGTGAGTAGTGCACATTATTTCTCACTGTGCATTGATGAGCTCCTTTTGAACTTTGCCAAGGTTTAAACAATAGTGACAGGCTCTGGCATTGGCAGAAAATGTGGGCCTTGACAGGGCTTCAGGAATGAGGGTTTTTGTTTGTTTGCTTGTTTTGTTTTTGTAGAAAAGCACATTTTAATCATTTAGACTAGTTATTGGTTCTAATTAGATTTGGAGTTTTAAGAAAGTTTATGAATTATCAGAAAGAAATTTGGCCACAACTATCTTCTGGGAGGGAAAAAAGGATCTAGAGTTGCTTTTAAATTAATTATTAAAGGTTATATATTTAAATCCCAAGGTAACAAAAGCTTCTGCAAACTTTTTAATGGTATCATGAAGATGAAATTCTTGATATTTCATTTTAATCTACAAAAATGACAATTTTATGTTTCAACCTAACATATTCACTAGTTATATAATTAACTGATTTGCTTAAAAGTATTTGTTCTTGAATTTTGACTTTTTAGGTACTGCCTTGAGATTTTACAAGTAGTTCAAATTACACTTCTATTTGTAACACTGATCCCAAGGTGAGAGATAATATTACAGTTTTAAACATTAACTAGGCTTTTTAAGCAAGGCAAATTGAACATAATACTTGTGTATGTGTGTGTGTATGCATGGCCACACACACATGAGTATTCATGTAATTGATTCATCACAATTGTTGGCTGACAGATGTTGACTAGTGAATAATATTTTAGGAGAAAGTCATTAGTAATCATTTATAATGATTTGGAGGCACTGTGTTCTTTTATGATCTTGACTGGTGTTTATATAAAAACAGTTTGCCTGAATACATTTTCAAATTTACAGCTTTCATCATGTGAGATCCTTCAAAAACCATTCCCAGTGCCACCTCTCCACAAAGCCTTTTACACGCCTCCAACCTGTCTGTATTCTCCCTTGCTCTGGGTTTATTCTCTATCCCTCATATGTGTGTCATGATACTTGATTCTTCAGTCATCTGTTATGTAACTGTATATTCATATCTGGTTTCTGTACTCTAGTAAATATTCTAGAGGAAGGGGTCCACATCTAAGTCATCTTTATGTCACTGGTAGTGACTCGCACAAATATTGCACAAAGCAATTCTTTCAATGAATACATGAAATAAATGTGTTTTGGGCTTCTTGTTTAGTATAATTATTCATACAACGGTATTAACTATACTGCTCTTTTTTATATAATTCCTATACTTTTGTTTAATACATTAAATACTAAATTTTTAATTTTGATGTATTCTCATTTGGGGAATGAAATTAGGAAAATGCCATTTCCCTGAAAATGAAAGTGACAATACTAAACTCCAACATGTAATGTGAGAGACTAGGTATTTATACAAACAACCAACCAGACACATTTCCAAAAGGATTAAGTGACCAGGAAAATACTTTTAATTCAGAACAACTAAAATAAAGAATGTATGAGTCCAGAGAGCTGACATTTGCCCTGATGACATATAATCCTCTAAACTTCGTAGGCTAGAGCTTGAGGTTTGATGAGCCAGAAGCCAAATCCAGAACGCCTGGGACCAAAGCAAGATAAATGATCAGACTGGAGATTTTTATATAATAAAGCCAACACACCCTACAACACTTATATTCAGTGGGTCAACTAGAATAAAGCTCACTCCGCAGAGGTAGATGGTGAGAACCCTTGCCTGGGTTAGTTTTGGACTTAACTAGGTGGGAGTAAAGTGGAAAATGTTTGCTCTGAGAATTCTTAAACACTTATCCACCATCATATGGTGATGTCCAAATAATAATAATAATAATAATAATAATAATAAATTTATTTTATGGGCTCTGGATTCATTGTGTCACTAAGCACCTGGCAGAAGCTAAATAAACTTTTCTGAGAAAATTCATATTACCAAAATGTCTCAAGTGTTTCAATAGATAATATTTCAAGGATTATGTGTTCTTTGACAATAAAATATCAGAAAGTACCTAGTGAAATAACTCCGTAAGAGTCAACAGAAATTTTAAATTGCAGAATCAGACACTCAAGAATGCAGATATTAAAAGTATCACTATATATAACATAAACATAAAGTAAGAATATATATTTCATTCAAATGAATAAAAGAAGTAATGCAAAACACAAAGAGCCAAAAAACTATGAGAAATTAAGAGATTTGTAAAAAGAACCCAATATGTCTTGCAAAAATTAAAATTATAATAAGAATAATTCAATGAATTAATTATACCACAGATTAGAAAAGCTAAAGTGTGAGTTAGTAAAATGGAAGATGTGTCAAAGTAATTATGCAAAAAGCAACACAGAGAAAAAAAAGTGGGAAAATAGAGTTTAAGAGGAATGGAAGTTCCAAAATAAATCTAGTCAGGTTTCAAAAAAGAGATAACATACATGAGGAGTAATGGCTGAGAATTTTCTAGAATTGATGGATGTCATGAATTCTCATGTAGACAGACTATAAATATAAATTAAGCAAGATAAGTGAATGAGAATTTAAATTCATCAGAATGAAGCTAAAATATCAAAGAGAGAGAGAGAGATTTTTAAAGCATCCAGAGGAAAAATACAAAAACAAGAATATATAAGATGAAATAACAATTATATAGCTAACTTCACAACAACAGCAAAGTCAAAAAAGAGTGGGCCAATATGCTTAAAGCACTGAGAAAATAAATAACTGTTAATTTAAAATTGCATATCTGCATAACTATCTGTCAAAAATGAGGGTGAAATGAAGACAATTCCAATAAAAATACAATGGGAGTTGGTAAGAAAAGGAATTTACTATCAACAGAAAGGTTCTACTAAAGTATATTGTTCTAGAATATAATATGATACCACAGAAAAGGGTTTGTAATATAAGAAGGAATTGAGAACGAAGTAATTAGATATGTTAAATTTGTTCAATTTAAACTAATATTGATTATATAAAATAATAGTATTAATGGCTTGTGACATTAAATAAAAATCGAGTTATAACAAAAGTAATAGTAGATGTCAGCATCTATTATTGATCAGTTTAGATTTCTAAAGTCCCTGTATTGTTTTGGATAAAGGCAAAACATTGAATAATTGCTAGCTTATTAAGTATGCTTGTTAAAACAGCCGTTAAAATAATAAGTAAAAATAACGCTTATAACTTCAAGCTAATAGAGGAAAAAAGGGGTGAGTCCACAAAAAGCTCATTCAACCCAAAAGAAGTCAAGAAAAAAGAAAAAAGCAAATTTAGGTGATAAAAATCATAATTTTTAATGAGAGATTATAGTGTGTTACTAATCTCTTGTTAATCTAATCAAGAAAAGCTGTTGTGCCTTTAAAAATGATAGCCCACTTAATTGTAATGTTTTGTAGCTTTTATATTAAAAGAGAGAAACTGGAAGCCAAGGCAATGAACATGTTAACAGTTATCAATTTGGCATCATGGGAAATTATAAATAAATTTGCACTTCCACTTTTTTGTTACTTTTCCTATGACTCAAAAAACATAATAGTGATAAGATTACTGTTCTTCAACATTTTTTTTTTCTGAAAATACTAAAACGCTTTCACTAGAGTGCAAAATTGAGACAACATGGTATCAAAATTCAAAGCTATGGTGCAAGTCAATTCCCATTTAGTAGAAACTGTTTTTTGATTTAGCATTTCCATTTTTGTGATAATACCTGGAGCCTTTTTAAGTTCTCTGAAAAACAAATATTTGATTTCTTCCCTAGCATATAATAAAAGAGCAATCAGGAGGTAAAAGCAAAGCATAGTGAAGTCCTCTAAGGCTCATTTATGAATCATAAAAGGCTTGATAGTGTTAAATACCAATTGCAATGCTATGGCAGCATGCTGGGAAGCATTCATGTAGCAGCAAAACCATAGCATCACAGGTCTTCTGAAAAATAATGTAAAATAAAAGTAGATTCCAACAGACTTCCCTCTTTGCCGCAGTTGTTTTATAAACTGAAACAGAATTTCTTTCTGGTAGTGTTTTTCTGTTTGTTTGTTTGTTTGTTTGTTTTAAACTGTTTGCTTTTAAAATTTCAATAGCACTTGAAGTTATAAAAGGAGCCTCATTAAAAAGAAAAGTAGCTTTTATTGAACAAAATACTCTCTTACCAACCACAAATGTTAATGATATGAAAATACAAGTTTCCTTAAACACAAAGCAGTTGTAAAGTTCTTTGGCACCACTAAAAGAGCTAAGCTTAAAACGCTACTTAAAAAAACAAACACTTCTCATAGTCTAATCTACTCAATTCTAATGAGGTAAGGGAATGAGAACAGGGCTTTACAAATTTCTAATTTTTAGCTGTAATTATTAAAAATTACAATTTTGCTCTGATATCATTATATCACACATATTGTCAATTATTTGTTTTAAATATATTATAATCATGGTTCACTAGTAATCTGGTAAACCAACAAATAATGTTTGATAGTCAAGATAAAGCAACACAAAAGGAAACATTTGGTACCCTTTGGATATAGTAACAGTAATAGTAATAATAACAACAACAACAAGAATAACTACTTGTCTTGTTTTCTATTTGCCAAGCAACACAATAAGACCTGTGCAGTACAGTCATGTCCTAAGTGAGAATCAGTTTCTCAAAGATGATTTGAAAAGTCCTTAAATAGCCCAATTGTAGAACTGAATTTAATTTCTATAATTGCACATCAGGTTAAGTACATAGTAGTTTTTTGACTTGAGGTTGTTTTTTGTTTGTTTGTTTTAATATGTATCTGTTTACATGAGAGTATTCATCTATGGTAAGAGCTTTTCACACAGGAAGCCATGAAACCTACAGTGGGATCAGTTTCACTGTCTGAAGTAAAAAATATGTACAGTGCTGTTCTACCCTCAGATATTAACATTTAGCCCACATCATCATTATATGAAGTATCATTATTCCCACTGTAAATGTGATAAAACTGACCTCAACACAGGATAAACAACTTTCCCAAGACTATACAACTTAGATGATAGATAGATAGGTAGATAGATAGATAGATAGATAGATAGATAGATAGATAGATAGATAGATGATAGATGATAGCTAGCACCCAAATCCACAAATTTGCGCAGTTAAGATGTAATTGTAGATCGGCAGAGTATGACTACTTTATTCCATCACACATTTTGTCAGCACTGTATCACTAGGTGAGAGAAGCCCCAGCTGATCACTGGGGCTTCTCTGTGCCTCCAGCTGGGGCTTATTCTGTGTGAAAGATAAAAGGACAAAGAATTTCATGTAACAAAGAGTGTCTGTGATTAAGCACCAGAAGTAATAGTTCTACAAGTGTTCACAAAAAATAGCCTTTTTACAGGAGTGAAATGGTCAGCAAAGGCCTTGTGGAGCACGGCCCCAACACAGACCCCTAGAGGTGAATTTAATTAGGTGACAAGGTGAGCGAGCTAAAGAACTATATGAACCACTCGGGGTCACGGGATTATGGAAAAGAAACTACAGGTCAACATGAGTACTTGAACTTTTAAACTGCAGTCTTTCAGGATCTCTGCGATGCTTTGAGTGGGAAAGCTTTGAGAAGATATTGATGATTAAATAAGTTTCAGGCTATAAAGTGTAGGTGGATTCTTAAAGAAGAGGCAGGGAGTAGACAATAAAGACATAGTGAGGTGGCAATTGATTAGATTGGTGGGTGTAAAACTGGAAGGTAGGGACAGACCTGAGGTTTGTTTTTAACCTGCACATACAGGGACTTTGCATGCTGCTTTATTAACTCATGTATGGATGTTTTACAAGCATAAATCTTCTGAAGTGTTCCACTGCCAAGGCAGACATCAACAGAGATTTGAAAGCAATTTCACTACCCTTGTCTCCTTTAAGCAGTCCCATAATAATATGTGCTGCTAGCTTATTGCAGCTTAGGTGTTTTCTTTCACGCTGATGAATAACTCTAGTCAGCTTTATGAATAACATACAACAGTTGCCTCATGAGCCCATAAATGAGTATTAACCATAAGAAATAAAACAACCCAAAGCTACATGTAAAATTTATGCCCAACTTAGTACAATGGGGGGATTAGCAAATTTCTGTGAACTTATCTCTACCATGTAAGGTTCAATAGCTAAGCTTGCTTTTAAAAATGAAAAAAACTTGACAAAATATTTCATAAACATTATAGAAAAAGTTATGATACTTTAATTTCAAGAAGAAAAGTTGTCACTGTTTATTTCTTTATTTGGCCCTTGAATAGACACTTTAACGGGAGCTTTTGGAAGGCAACATAAAAATACAAGCATGTGAAAAATACGTAAAATATTCTCAAAGGGGCATGGTGCTTGAGGTTAACATTTGTTGTGAAACACTTTCAATAAATATTTTTTTCAATAAATATGCTTGAATGCTGAGCATTTTCTGCAATTGTATTATTTGTGACTCCTAGTAATTTTCAGTATATTTGAAGCAAATGAATAATACCAAGTATACAGCACAATACGAGGACTATGGATGCACTGAACTAATATGGTAAAATGGTGTCCTGATTAGATTTTAATCATTTTGACAACTCACAAAAATGATCAACTTCTTTAGCTGCCCAGAAAACTTCCATTAGAATGGTCCCGTTCACGTCATTATGATAAAAATTCAAATGATGTTTAGCCTAATGGAAAGACCTCTCAAAGTTTAAATATTAAAAATATTAAAAAGGGTAGGATAGCTATATAAAGGAAAAATTACAAAGGTTATTCCTTTACTTCCTCTATAGGAGGATATATGCTATTAACATTTTGTGAAATGTACCAAATAATGAGTTTCTGGGCAACTTTTATTATGTTTAAAAAAAAATGTATTTGAGAAGTGCTGGTTAAGATTTTAAAGGATTTAAGCAACAAAAATAAATCCATCCATTTTAACCTTATATATAACTCAAATTTGACACAATATCAAACCATAAGTATAAGGAGGTCCAAAAATACTGTGAATTTTCCTATAATAATTTCTTTGATTAAGAACTATATGAAGTATGGGCCGGCTGAGTGGTGCATTGGTTAAGAGTTGGCGTGGGACGCCGCTCTGAGCAGCAGGGGCCTGGTTCGGATCCCACATGATGGCCAGTGATGTTGCGCCCTCTACAGCTAAGATGGTGAACAACAGCTTGACCTGGAGCTGGGCTGCCGTGAGTTGGCGGCAACAGCCTAGGCTGCAATGGGGCTGTCCGGCAGCAGGCATGAGCTTTTGTGAGCTGCCGTGAGCCTCCATGAGCAGCCTTCCAATGGCCAGCGAGTGACTGCCTGCCTCACCCAGGAAGAGCACAATGATAATACCAACTTGGGCCAGTGAAGCAATATTCTCTGCAACTAGACTGAAGAACAAAAGGACAGCAACTTGTCTGTTCCCCTTCCCCAATTCCCCAATAAAATCTTAAAAAAAAAGAACTATATAAAGTAACTTTCAAAAACAACAACAACAACAAAACAGGTGTTTCTGCTTTGCTGATATCCTAAATATCATTTCTTCCTTTCTCTTACCTATTGTCAATCAGTGAATTTGATTCTATATTAACTTCTCCCTATATTTAATTAATTCTAATATAAAGCTACCATTCACAAGACATAGCTCATTTAAGTAGGAAAACATTGCAATATTTGAACATCAAAGGTTCCAGTGAATAAACTTTACATTAAAACTTAACACTGATTTTACTGACTAGGATTCAATTCAAAATTAATTTTAATAGCAACTATAATCCCTACATCTTTCATAGTATCTAAATATCTCTAGACAGTGTCTAAATATTTTATTTTTCAGTCCTAAATAAGAATACTTATAAACACTATAATAGAAAGATAAAGTAAGAAGACACAAACTTTGGACTCATTATTTGTATCTTCATTTATTGATTATCTACTATATATCAGGTACTGAATTAGAAAGTTTATAGATATCTTTCCTAATTATTAGTATAATATTGTCATCTTTCCCTTATTCCCTTATTATTAATAATGAACTTTGTAAGCATAGGTACTAAAGTATGGACCTTGGGTTTAGAAAAGATTTTATGAATTTGACCTTCAAGGCAAAGGAAGTAAAAGCAAAAATAAATGAATGGGACTATATCAAACTAAAAAAATCTTTTGCGCAGCAAAGTAAACCATCAAATAAACAAAGAGGCAACCAACCAAATGGGAGAAGATATTTGCAAACAACGCCTTTAATAAGGGGCTAATATCTAAAATACAAAAAGAACTCTTACAAGTCAACAACAAAAACAAACAATCCAATTAAAAAATGGACAGAAGACCTGAACAGACATTTCTCCCAAGAAGACATACAAATGGCCAACAGATATATGAAAAAAAATGTTCAACTTCACTAGTTATTAGGGAAATGCAAATCAAAACCACAATAAGGTACCATGTCACACCTGTTAGAATGACTATTATCAGAAAGACAAGTACTAACAAGTATTGGTGAAATTGTGGAAAGAAAGGAACACTCATACACTGCTGGTGGGAATGTAAATTGGTACAGCCACGATGGATAACAGTAAGAGGTTTCTCAAAAAATTAAGATCCAGCAATACCTCTTCTGAGTATCTACCCCCAAATTTTGAAAACATTTATTCGTAAAGATATTAGTCCCCCTATGTTCATTGCAGCATTATTCATGGTGGCCAAGACATGGAAACAACCAAAGTGTCCTTTGATAAATAATTGAATAAAGAAGATGTAGTGCATATGCACAATGGAATATTATCCGGCCATAAGAAAAGGTAGAAATACTGCCATTTGCAACAACATGAATGGATCTTGAGATGATTATGCTAAGTGAAATAAGTCAGACAGAAAAAGTTGAGAACCATATGACTTCACTCACATGTGGCATATAAAACTGAAAGCAACAAATGAACAAGATAAACAAATAAACAAAAAATCAAAGACACAGAAAACAGTTTAGTGGTTACTAGAGCTTACTGGTTAGGGGGCGGTGGCAGAAGAGGGTAAAGGGGGTCAAATATATGGTGATGGAAGGAGAACTGACTCTGGGTGGTGAGCACACAAATACATAGAGATGACATATTATAGAAATGTACACTTGAAACCTATATAATTTTACTAACCAATGTCACCCTAATAAATTTAATTTAAGGGAAAGAAAAAAATCATTTAGGGTAGAGTTCACAATGTTTTTAAAAAGATTAATTTTTTTAGAATTCTTAGCAATAATTTTACACCTGAATATAATGGAAAATATCAAAACAAACTTAAATGTTACAAAACATAAAGTCAAATACAATTTATGACATTTAAAAGATGGCTTATTTCACAGAGATGAATTAATTAATACTAACTGAGAAATTATGAAAGAATGCTTTCTTTGACAAGGAAAAATGCTTGGCTTTTTTAATTAACAAAGTAAAATAAAATGTGTTCTCCTGTTTGAATATGCTTAATATTATTTATTTTTATATACTATCTTATTTTATGCTTTTTGCATATACATTTCTTGCATCTCTAAAGATAAGAAGTATCCTATCCTGGTACAAGAAATTTTTACCATGAAATTTAGGTTTGCATCTCCTGTTCTCTCTGTTGAGTAGAAAGTTAGCATTATAAAAGTGAAACAATATTCTTTGTTGGAAAACCACATTCCATTTTACAAATTAAGAACAAATACTTCAAAATATTAAATCATTAAAGGCTAGTTAAATATTGACAGATATCTCTCTGCAGTAGAACTATACATACCTGTCAGATTCTATATTTCATGGCAAAAATAAGATATACTTTGAATTCAATTATTGAAGAAAATAGATGCTTACTTAATGTATTATGGCTCTTTGACAGTATTAATCCCTGACCATTATACACACACACACACACACACACACACACACACACACACAGTAACTTTTTTTAGTAATCTACTCATGGTATAAGTAATGAGAAAAGGGACTTACATGATCAATTAGTTCACGGACCATCCCATTCCATTGTCCATTGGCATCATCTTGGGCTCCATATTTCCCATCCTCCACAAGTCTAATTTCATACGTAAAGCCAAGGATTGTAGACAACTCTCTGAGAAGGTCAATGCAATAGCCCTCAAATCGATCATTCCCGTACAGAGGTTTGTCTGACTTCTTAAATAGCACATAGGGTTCTTCCTGTAAACAGTGAACAGAAAGGTAGGGACTATCAGTTAATCATAAAATGTACTATAGAGATTATAGCTTTCCTTAAAAGGTAGAAAATTTCACATTAATTTAGGGCAGAAGACAATTTTATTTTATTTTATTTATTTTTTTAAAGAAATTTTATTAGGGAACAATGTGTTTTTCCAGGACCCATCAGCTCCAAGTCAAGTAGTTGTCTTCAATCTAGTTGTGGAGGGTGCAGCTCCGCAGCCCATGTGGAAATCTAACCCACAACCTTGTTGTTATGAGCCTGCGCTCTAAACACCTGAGCTAACCAGCTGTCCCCAGAAGATAATTTTATTTTTTCTTACTATAATTAATATAGTTTGAAATACTAAGAAGGCAGATTATTCCAGGACTGTTTGTGCCTCACAGAAGAATATGTAAATAATGTAATTTCACCATGACTATATAATAAAAATAGGTTATACATCTTATACCATATATTTTATATCACATATAATAAACAATGTCAAATGTGGTATGCTATATAATATATAATACATATAGATATAATATATAGATATAATTTATAATACAACAGATATAATTTCACCATGAATACAATGCCCCAATTTGAATTGTACCATTTAGTCAATATCTGTTATGCCATTTCAGTGAGGTCTATTGATAAAAAAATGGAAAAAGTGTCGTTGCCTAATTGCCTACCATGTGCTAAGAACTGGATTAGGGACTTTTATATACTATATTATCACATTTTGTTCTAACAACCATAAAAATTAAAATTACCATATGTAATTACAGGAGAGAAGGTAGATGCTTACTTTAGAATATTAAAAAAACAAAAACACAAAAACAGTAACACTTATCAAGTGCTTCTGTATTCATCCAACATTTTATGGACCACCTACTATGAGCCAGTCCTCCTCTGTATAATAGAGAAATCCCCGAGTCATGAAGTTTATAATATATAGGATAAAAGCAATTATAAATGCCTAAACAAATACAACACATAACTTCAGATACCGAATAATGGTTAAAAACATAAAATAGAACAATAGGATACGCAACAACTGCAAAGTGCTAGGCAAGTAAGAGAAAATGAAACAAAATTGATAATATATCTGGAATTCTTTTCTGAGAAGATTTGAATGATGTAGTACCTAAAAGAAGAGAAGGAGTCTGGTCTGAAAATCTGAAAGAAAAGAATTTCAGGCTAAGGACACAGCAAATAAAAAGCCCTGAGACCAAAACGACACTAAACTGATCCAAGAAGAGGACAACAGCATCCATATGATTGAAGTCACATCCAGTAAGTGAGGGAATTAGTTGAACAAGGTGAAAATGAAGACAGAGTGAAAAGCCAGATCCTACAAGGCTCTGCAAAGCAGGCCCTAGTAAAAATGTGTGTGTTTACACAGAGAAGTGCTAAGAGAATCCATTCATTAGCATATTTTATGGGGGACAGACAGAGCATAGTACCATAGACTGTGCTGTAAATAAATTGCAGTGCAACTGGCTCTCCTACTTACTGTTTGACCATGTGCAAAGCCTCTGGAAGCTGCTCTCTTAGAGAAAGACACTGCAAAGTGAAAAAGCTTAGGAACCTGTCATGCCATTCCATTTAGGAATGTGATCACCTTCCTGACCTCATGAGAATAAGTCATACAATGATGGCCATAACTCCAGGAGTTATAGACATGTCAGCAATGTGTCGGCTTACCCATACTCATCTCAGAAACAAGACTAATTCCATCTTTCTTTCCACCCCTGTGACCTGGCCTATTCCTCTCCTGTTCATGAACACTCTAGCCTGACCAGTTGCCTGTTCTTCTGATACTCCGCTGTGTTAAAGAAGTTCTGCTCAGGATGGCTCAGCTGGTGAGAGCATGTGCTCCTAACAATAAGATTGCCAGTATGACTCCTGCATGGGATGGGATGGTGGGCTACTCCCACCCACAACTTAGATTGAACATGGCACCTTGAGGTGAGCTGCCCTGAGCTCCCGAGCGGTGGCCAGGTGGTGACTGGACTTGGAGCTGAGATAGCTATGCCCTCCACAACCAAGACTGAAGGACAACAACTTGCCTGTTCCCCTTCCCCAGTTCCCCAATAAAAACTTTAAAAAAAAAAAGAGAGAAAAGAAGTTCTCAGAGATCAGCACCTTGTTCCACATGTTTGTCTATTTTTTGGAATGTCCCTTTCACCTCCCTGCTTTACTGGACTTTACCCTGAAGACACTGCTTCTCCTTCAACCTTCTTTCCTGGAGACTATCTTCAGTATGATCCTCACATCCCTCAGGAATAGAGGCACAGTTGGTGTCTTTCCTCCCTTCTAGGCAGCCCAGACTATTTTTTCTCCTCTGCTCCTCTAAAATTCATGCCACCCTATTATACCAAGCTCTCTCTTTACCCTTGCTATCATCCAGTGAAATCTGAATCAGAAAATTTACTAAATGAGAAGGGAGGGAAGCATTTACTTTTCAAATGTTTAGCTACTGGATTACAATTTTGCTTCCTAGCTTTGCCCCATTATTTTCCCTTGGCTTTCTCCAACCACAATAGGAACTCCCTCCCAGGATCTTTTGCTGCTATTTCTTTTCTATTTTATTCTAAATGTTGATGATCCTTAAGACTTGGTTTATGGCCCCTCTTACCTTTTCTCAATATTTATCCCTAAATATTCTGATCCACACACATCAAATTTAATAACATCTTTATGCTGATTATTCAAATATTTGTATACCTAACTCAGACCTCTCCAGATGAGCTCGGGCCCACATATTCGGGCACCATGTCATCACCACTAATGTCTCATATACATCTCACATTCTTTAATTCCCACATGGAATTCTTTCCCCCAAAATCTGTCTACCTTTCCAGTTTTTTCTGATTTCAGAAAATGGCACCATTGTCTATCCAGTTATTCCAGCCAGTCACTGAGGCATCATCTTTTCTTCTTCTTCTTTTTTTTTATTTAGCTCATTCACTATAGTGTAGCAAAAATAATCTTCTTAAAGTATACACTGAATTATATCCCCACCACTACTTCAAACCATCCAATGGATTGTCAATGCATTTAGAATAACATTCAAATTCTCAAACACGACCCCTGAAACCTGTTGTTCTATCAGTTGTTCTCATCTTGGTAAATGGCTCCAGAACTCACAGAATTGAGCAAGTCAAATGCCAGTGACTCTCCTGCTCTCTGCCCTATATTTTGAAAATGTTGAAGGTTCTTTTATCAAAACATATTTTGAGCCTATCCATTTATTTCTACTATCCCGGCTACCATCACAGTTCTGCCATCTTTATTTCTCATCTGGATTCTCATGGTAGCCTCCTACCTCTCCTTTCCATTTATATGTCCCCACATTCCATTCTCCATAGGAAGTCTTAGTGATCTTGTAAAAATTAAATGTGATTGTATGGTGCATTTGCTTAAAACCCTATAGTGGCTTTTTATTAAAAGCAAAATTGCTTATCCTACCCTTCAAGGCCCTGCTCACTTTCTTCTCTGACTTTAGCTTCTCATTCTCTCTCTCTCATTATATTCCAGATAAATTGTCCTTCCTTCTGTTCCTCAAACTTGTCCAGTTAATTTCTGACTGGAGGTATTTTCATTGCATTCTTTCCCCCCTTTCTAACTAGGAGGTTCTTTATTAAGATCTACAATTGGCTGTTTCATTCTCATCTTTCAGGTCTCTGCTCAAATATCACCTCTTCAGAGATAAAACACGAATGCATAGAAATTGCCTCTTCTAAGTTAGACTCCGTTGTTTTACCTTGCTTAATTTTCCTCAGAGCATTTACCCCAACCTGAAGCATGTATGTATGCACATACATACGTACGTATTGGGGTGTGTGCGTGTTTCTTTCTTTCCTTATTAGAATATAAACTCATGAGTTTAGTAACATTAGAGATTAATACTTGTTAACATTATTTCAGGGCCTATAAAAATAATCGGGAACCAGTTGGTGCTGAGGAAACGTGCTAAATAAATAAAATATTCATTACAAAGACTTATACTCTATCTTACCTGCTCCAATCTCATCTTTTTAAATTCTAAATATCTTGTTTTCTTTCATTTCCTTAATTACCAAGCTATTTTCTACCCAAGAGCCTTTTAACATATTGTACTATCTGTCTATAATGACGTGCCCTTCAAACGGTGAGCTCCTTTGCTTCCTTTACAGTTCAAATTAAATGTGAAACATTTCCTGGGCTATTTATCTAAATAAAATCATGTTATTCCTATCTCAACGCTGTATTGATTTTCTCATATTAATTAATCTTCAATTATTTTATTTATTTCTTGTTTTACTCGATTTGTGTCTCACTTCCCTGGAATATAAGATCCATATCAATTCATTATAGTACGTGCCATGCCTAACGCAATGCCTGACACGTAACAGGTGTTAAGTAAATACTGAATTGGACATATCGATTCAATATTTCAATTGAATCAACTGAATAACTGTTTGATAAATTAATGGATTTTCTGACTCCATTTTCTCAACTCTAAGTAAATTTAACAATGCTTTTAAAGTTCTTATGTGAATTAAATGACAGGAACCTGGTAAATATTATTTCATTATTTTAACTTCCCAATAATTTTCAATGTTTTTTTTTCTTTTAACTTTCTATTACTTAAATACACCATACTAGAGAAAATGTCTCTGAAAATATCACAAATAACGTATTTTTTTCTTCATTCAGCAAATTAGAAGTAGGGGGAAATTTCTACACAGCTGTTATGAGCCTAGTTTTTTCCAATTTTTTTTTTTAGCCACGGGAACAGCAACATTAGGATAAAAACACATGCATACATACATTATCAATGTGTTTTTAATAGGCTTTATTTTTTAGAGATGTTTTAGGTTTATAGTAAAATTGAATGGAAAGCACAGAATTCCCATATATTCCTTGCTTGCACACAGGGCTAGCCTCCCCCACTATCAACAACACCCACCAGAGTGATGGTTTTTTTGATGAATCTACACTGACACATCATTATTACCCCAAAGCCATAATTTATATTAGGGCTCACCCTTGGTATTTTGTTTTCTATGGTATTTTGACAAATATATAATGACACGTTGTAGTGCACCTTTGTACCATCTTACAGAATACTGTTATTGCCCTCAAAATCCTTTTGTGCTCTGCTCATTCATCTCACCATGCTCTCTGAGCACTAGCAACCACTGATCTTTTTTTAATTTCTACAGTTTTATTTTTTCCAGAATGTCATATAGTTGGAATCACATAGCATGTAGCTTTTTCTGATTGGCATCTTTCACTTAGTAATATGCAGTTAAGGTCCCTCCATGTTATTTTATGTCTAGATAGCTCATTTCTTGTTATTGCTGAATAATATTCCATTGTTGGGGTGTACCACAGTTTATTTATCTATTCATCTACTGAAGGTCATTTTGGTTGCTTCTAAGTTTTGCCAATTATGAATAAAGCTGCTATCAACATTCATGTGCAGGTTCTTGTCTGGATATAAGTTTCAACTCATATGGTTAAATACTAAGCCATTGTTAGATCATATGTTAAGAATGTGTTCAGTTTTATAAGAAATTGCCAAACTGTCTTCCAAAGTGGTTGTACCATTTTACATTTCCACCAGCAATGAATGCGAGTCTATGTTGCTTCACACCCTCACCAGCATTTGGTATTGTCACGGTTCTGGACATCGGCTATTCTAATAGGTGTACAGTGGTTTTCCATTGTTGCCTTAATTCACAATTGCCTAAGGACATATGATGTTCAACATCTCTTCTTCATATGCTTCAATAAGGTTTTATTAGGGCTATTTTACAGTTGTTGTTTTCAGAGAAGTTAAATAATTTTCCCAGGTCACATGACTATGAAGAGAGAAAGAACAGCTAAGAAGAGGCAAAGAAAAGATTTGAACTCAGGTTTTCTAAATTCCAGGATAAATACTTTCACTACTAGTTTATGTTGTTTTCTATACCAAAAGATAATTTACGGAAAATCCATACATGTTGGATTTTTTAATGTAATTCAGTAAAAAAACCTAAATATTAGAAACTAACCTGTAGCTAAATTCAAAGCTAGCTATTTGGGCTTCCTCTAAGGTAAAAGAACAGTTAGGATCCTGTCTAATTTTTATGTACTATGTGATCACATATAAACTTTATTCCCCAGAGATACACAGAAATTGTGACAGATATAGTACTCGTCCATCCTTGAGGTTATTATACCCATTTTCTTCTTTATTCTTCCTGGCTGGCTAGTCTTTTAAGTAAGAAAACATGATTCCATGGATCACAGTTTAAATGCCCGTGTTACCTTGGAAGGAGATATCACTACATCTAAACTTTCCTGTTCTAAGCACTCACATTTCAGGCATATCCAGGCGTCCCTTTTTCTGGTTCTCCCATAACAACTTTTGAATTCTTTTACCATAATATTTATCATATTGAGTAGTGAGTGCTGATTTACATACATATCTTCTAAACTAGACTTGAGCAGTTTATATGGCAAGGAAGTTATTTAAATTTGCAGCAATTGCACCATCACCAGGCATGAAGTAGAATTATAAATAAAATCACTAGTGAATTGAATGAGAATGGATTGCTCTGGTCAATGTGGTAAGCGAAGGGAACTTGAGCTTGAAGGAAAATATCATAAGACATGTAGGTTCCCCTGTGGGGTTTGAGTGTGGTGGTAACAAATCCTCAGGTCCCTAACCCATGAGCAGAGGGTTAGGGACTTGAGAAGAACATACCACATTCCCCTGCAGAAGAGAGGACAGCCTGAGAATTTAGGGCTGGTGAAATGGGAATCAAAAGAATTGTTCTGGTACAATAGAGGAAGTGTATCAACTTCATTTTTTTATATCAGTCAGTTTCTGACCTATAAATAAATTGATGTATACTGTTTTATTTAAAAGTCACAAACATTAACCATTTGTCAAGATTTCTGCACTATTAGCATTATCTAATATTTTTCAATCACTTACTTTGTGCCAAGTACTCTTCTGACTGCTTTCCTGGGATTAACTTATTTACTCCACATGGCAACCATGGGAGGTTAGCAATATTATTATTTCTATTTTAAAGAGGAAATAACTGAGGGGTGCTAAGTATTTTGCCTAAGGTCAACAACAGCCAAAACATACAACTCAGGTAGTCAGACTGCTGGACCACTAAATACCACACTCTAGTTCCCACATTAAATAATTCCTAGTGATCACTTCTGAACCCATGTGAATGCATAATTGCACATAGCTCATTAAATACCTTAACATGCACTATATGGTTTTATTATTATTTTTTTCAATCAACTGAGATTAGCCACTGGGCTATACCACATGCAAAATGGTAATATATGTACTCATTAAACAATGTAATCAAAACATTATAAAAAAGAATGGAAGCAAATATATAATTCCGAAAATTCATTTTTACATCACAAATAATCTCTCCCAATAAGAACACATGCTTTTAACACAAAAGCACAAAATTTGTGAAAATAGCGTATTTTAAACCCATCAGATTTAAGTAGCAATATATGAGAGTCTAAAAAATGCTTATTGTTCCTATTCTCACAATTAAATCATCATTGTCTGTATTTTAAATTTTTGTTCCAAAATATTTATGGCATACTTTTCACACAAATTCACTTGAACATTAGAAAAAAATTATATGATGTAAGCTAGTGATTACTTAGAGTGCAGGAGGCATGTGAGGGATATATGTGCACCAGGCACAAAAGCAGAACAAAAAATTTCAAGAATTATTATGCTATTTAAATATCATTAATCTAGTTTTTCATAGTAACCATCTGACCTATTAACTTGATTTACTTCACCTATAACTTCATAAGAAAACTTCTGTCATAGGCAAATAAGTTTATTGATGCCTGTGACACTAAAAAGCCTCTCTCTCTCTCTCTCTCTCTCTCTGTCTGTCTCTCTCTCTCTCTCACTCTCTCGTACACACACACACACACACACACACACACACACACACACACACACACACTCTCTCTCTCTCTCTCGATCTCTCTCCAGTTTTCATATCACTAGAAAAAAAACATGTGGTCTGAGTGCATCTTTTTAGTATTTATGGATCGCCACAATGTCAAATTTCATTCTTCTCATATTTAATTCTGATAAGTAAGACACAGTTTTCCAGCTGTGATTCGTATCTCCAGCTACACTGTGTCACAAGATAGTTTACATCAAGTTATGACTACCCTTTAGACTATCTTTCTCTGTTTCACACAGCACAAGGATAAATAATAATCTCATGTAAGAAAAGAAAAATGGTACCAGAAGCAATTACTGCACCACATATTGAGTTCAATGAATAATATGATAAAACTCTCCTGGGCAACTTTACTGATTCCTCACATAGCCTTAAATCTCCACATCAGCGTTTGCTAGAGGTAAAGGCACTTCATTCCAGTGGCATCTGTAATAAGGATTTGTCAGCATTTCCACTATCAACCTCAGTTTTAAGGACCCCAATAACTCATATATTTTTATCTGCATTAGACTGGGAGTTGGCACAGAATAAACCTAAAATGAAATTCTGAAAAAGTGAAATACGTTTTAAGGTTTAGGGGAACAAAGTGGTTTATTTAAATATAATACAACTTTATGATTTTAAGTGAATAACTCATATGTTCCTCAGCCCGTATCTACAGAGAGCTAAATTATCTTTCACACGTGTGAACCCTTGAACTATCATTGTCTTACCCATGATATTCAAAAGACAGGGACATAAAAATGCAAATTAATTGTATATGTTATGTTATTGCAATGAAAAGCTAAACTAATGAATTTATGTATTTATTCAAACATGTATTGAACTCCTATTATATACCAGCACTCTTTTAAGCTCCAGGTATACAATGAAAAAAAGAAAATACCTAAAAATCCATGCCCATAGGGAATTTCTAATGTAGTGATGAATTTGAGACTCTTATCTATTTTATATTATTCTGTGTTATTTACATGGCTACTCTGCCTCATTAATTACTAGAATAGAATATCACTATAGAGTACATTTTTAAGAAACATAACTGTGTGTCTTGTTTTAGAGCATTCTGGTGAATCTCAGGGCCTATGATACTGTGGCCCTCAAATCATCTACTTGGGAAAACGTAAGTAGATGTTTACTTAGCCCCAGTCTGGTTCTGAATTTACGCTTATGACTAGAAATCTTTAAAAATTAGTTTGTGGAAAGTAGCTTAAACTTGAATTGCTTATGTGTAATAATATCCTCAATTAAGAACAGCATTAAAGTATTTATATTGTATAAATTTATACTTACATTGTTATTACTTAATTTTCCTTAATGAAGATAGAGTTGACAATTTTTTGTTTATCTTTTATTTTTATAGCATCCCTATGAGTCAAATGAAAATAATGCTATGGAGGTTAAAACTTAAAACTGAGTAGTTTATATTTTCTCAATAATCATTTATGTATTTCTATTTTCTGAGTCTTATGTACATACTCTTTATATCCTATCACACCCTAACACTGAAAGCACTAATAAGTAATAACAGAGCAATTTGGTTTTCAAAGAGTGTGAAGATCAAAGTAGGTGCCCAGAACTTGACTGGAAGTAGAAAGCTAATGAACAGGCAACATCAAGAGCAAGGACAGTGATTCTGCTGAAGTTGCCGCCTCAGGAAGGTGAGTCAGCTCTTTAAAACTACAGAACTTACACTTTAACATGAGAAAAATTAAAAAAGAAAGAAAAAGGAAAAAAACAGACCTGATCATCTTACCCTGGAATGCTCAAGAGAATGCAAAATGGAGAATCAGCTGTTAAAAAGGGAGATTGAGGATGAAAGGACATTACCATGGACAACAATATTAAGAAGATAGATATATTTCTTTAATAGATAAGCTATCAACTCACTGTAACTATCTGACCATGGACTATCCCATTGCTCTAATAAGCAATGCTCCTGGATAGAATTAGAACATATAATGTATGATATGACCTAGTAAAAAAAAAAAAGCTTGAAAACAATAAGAATATTTCCCCCATACTAATATATGTTTCCAGTTGGCATGTTTTAATTTTAATCGGGCATGACTATCCCTTGTATAGAATAGTAAACTAAGTAAATATAATAACTCCAAAAATGATCAAAGAGTTATCATGTATTTTAAGAAAACAAAATTTTAAGGTTTTATATGTTACTTAACAAGATACATGTAGATGTTTACATTTAAAAACTTCATGCTAAAATACAAATGTAAAATGTTTTTGTTATTCATCCATCCATTTATCCACCAATGCATCCATGCATGCATTCATTAAACAAATATTTTTATGCTAATTCTGTATACTTATTGTAGACTGGAAGTCAGCAAAATTTGTCTTAAAAACCAAATACATAGTAACTATTTTTGGCTTTGTGAACAATACTGTTGAAACCACTCAACTCTGCCTTGTAGAGCAAAAGTAGCCATAGAACCAGTGATTAAGCTGGAAAAAAAAACTGTCAGAGTTTTTAGGATTCATTTTTCTAGGAACTTTAGAATAATAATAAAAAGAAAATCTAGGGGAATGCTTTGTGAAGAGAAAGCTTGCAAAAGCTTGAAAAACTATCTTTCAAAAAATGAAGCTGAATTAAGACAGTATAAAATAAATAAAAGCTAAGGGAATTTGTTGCTAATAGACCTGCCACAGAAGAAATGTGACAGAGAGTCCTTCATGATGAAATGAAGGACACCAGACAGTAAATGAAAGTCATAGGAAAAAATAAAAAACACAGGAAAGATCACTACATTGATAAATATAAAAACTCATATAATTTTCATTTCTGGTTTGAAACTTCTCTTCTTATCATATATTATTTAAAAGACAAATGTATGAAACAATAATGATAAATCTATGGTAATAGGCACAAACATATAAAGACACAATAGTGATAAAAATATAGAGGGGCAGATATATATAGGATGAAAGTTATTATATACTATTGAAACTAAGTTGATATTAATTCAAATGAGATGATTATAAATTAGGATGTTAAATGTAATCCCTATAATAATCAGTATGAAAATCGGGAAAAAATATTAAGTGAAAGAGAGAGAGAGAGGGAGAGAAAGAGAAATGTATCAAAATAGTACCCTACAATGATCAATTAAATGCAAAACAAGGCAGCAATGGAGAAATAGAAGAATAAAAATCATATAACACATATAGAAAGCAAATAGCAAAATGGCAGAAGTAAGCCCTTCTGAATCACTAATTACTTTAAATGTAGATGGATTAAATGGCAATGATCGGCAGAATGGAAATTAAAAAAACAAGAACATACATGACTCAACTCTATACTGTCCATACAAAACTCACTTTATTTCATTTTTTATTTTATTTTATTTTTTTTTAAGATTTTTTTTATTGGGGGGATGGGAACAGTGCTGGGGAATTGGGGGAAGGGGAACAGACAAGTTGCTGTCCTTTTGTTCTTCAGTCTAGTTGTGGAGGACGTTGCTTCACTGGCCCAAGTTGGCACCATCATTGCCTCTTCCCGGGCAAGGCAGATCAGTCGACGGCTTCTGGATGGCTGCTCACTGTGGCTGCCGGCCGCTCATGCTGGCTGCTGCCTACATACAGTAGCCCATGGCAACCCACTGCCACAGGGGCTGCAGCCTACACCGTCGCCTGCGACTCACCGCAGCCCAGCTCCAGGTTGAGCTGTTGTTCAGCATCTTAGCTGTAGAGGGTAGTGTCACTGGCCCTCATATGTGGGATCCGAAACGGGGCCCTACGGGCCGGCCCCAAAACTCACTTTAGATCCAAAGACACAAACAGGTTGAAAGTCAAAAGATGAAAAATATATTCCATGCAAATAGTAACCAAAAAAAGTGATTGAACTAACCTAAACAAAATGGAGTCTAAGTCAAAAAGCGTTGCATGAAAGAACAGGTATAAAATATTGATAAAAGGGTCAATCTGTGAAGAAAATATATCAATTATAAACATATAAGGGACCCAAAATAAATGAAGTGAAAACAAAAAAATTAAGGGAGAAGAAGATGGTATTACATTAATGGCTGGAGACTTCCAAAACTTACTTTCAATAATGGATAGAATAACAAAACAGAAAATCAACAAGGAAATAGAGGACTTGAACAAAACTGTAAATGAAGTGGACCTAACAGACATATGTGGTACACTATCCAAAAACACCAGAATACTCCTTCTTCTCAATTGCACACAGAACGCTTTCAGAATAGTCCATTGTTGGGAGCCAATTGCGGACAGCTGGGGACACTGAGGCTGTGGCAAACTGCTACATGTCTCTATGCAGGACCCTATGCATGAAGGAGTGGCTGGATAAGAGAGTCTGCTTAGCAACTGCTGATGCAAGGCTAGGGCACTCTCCGCCACCCACGGCAGAGTGTCCCTTCTGCTCCCAGCTTTTGTTTCTACTCTCTTTACTTCTTATCTCCCACCCAATCCTCTCAAGGACCCTTTTCAGTGAGCTCCTGGCTGATGAGCCAGGGGCATTCGGTTGAGCGAGCTCGTCTCGTTCAGTCCATATTTTAGGCCACAGAATAAGTGCTAGCAACTTTCTCCAGCCACAATGGAATGGAACTGGAAATCAATAAGAGAAGTATTTCTGGCAAATTAACAAATATACGGCAATTGAATGGTACTGTTAACCCATGTGTCACAAAGGAAATTAGAGGGGAAATTAGAAAATACCTTGTGATGAATGAAAACAAAAACAGTACATATCAAAACTTATTAAATGCAGTGAAATCAGTGTTCAGGAGATATTTATGGCTATAAATACATTAAAAAAAAGCACATTTTTTTTGTTGTTGTTTTTTTTAGCTGAGCCATCCTGCTACCTGTTGGCAGCTCAGCGGCTGCTCAGCTCGGGCTGGACTCGAACCGCTGTTGCTCAGAGCTCAAACTCTTGAGCCAGCTCTTTACCAACTGAGCCACTCGGCCGGCCCTAAATACATTAAAAAAGAAGAAAGATCTCAAATCAATAACCTAAATTTATACCTTAAAGAACTAAAACATGAGATCAAACTAAACATAAACTTGCAAAAGAAAGAAATAAAGACCACTGTGCATATAAATAAAAAAGAAAACAGAAAAATAGTTGAAAGAATAAACAGAACCAAAAGTTGGTTCTTTGAAAGGATCAACAAAATTGACAAATCTCTAGCTAGACCAACCAAGGAAAAAACTAGAGATTTCAAGTGAAAGAAGGGGCCATTGGTATTAATCTTATAGAAATAATAGATGTATAAGAAAGTTATAGGAACAATTGTACACCAATAAATTAGACAACCCAGATGAAATGGACAAATTCCTAGAAATACACAATTATCAAAACTGACTCAAGGAGAATAGGTTATCTGAATAGACCCTTAATCCTTAAAAAGTAAAGATATTAAATTGGTAATCCAGAACCTCCCAAAAAAGAAAAGACCAGAATTCCCTGGTGAATTCTACCAACATTTAAAGAGTTGGCACACATAGTTCTCAAACTCTTTTAAAAAATAAAATATAAAAGAACATTTCATAATTAATTTGTGAGGCTAGTATTATCCTGATTCTAAATCAGACAAACTCTTCACAAGAAAATAAAACCACAGGCCAACATCCCTTAAGAATATAGTTGGAAAAAATTCCTTAATAAAATGCAGACAAACCAAATCCAACAACGTATCGAAAGAATTATATATCTTGACCACATGAATTTTAAACTAGGAATTCAAGGATGGCTCAATGTATGAAAATCAATGTATTGGGCTGTCGGAAAAGTCATGATGTGTTTTGTCTATATTTTTCAAAGGTCATTTATTTATATAAAAAACAAAGATCAATCAATGACCGATTGCCTGTTTTGTTCGATAACCTTTTGCTATTTTTCAGTGAACTTCATAATTCCTTGTTCATAGAAGGACCTGTCTTTATTTGCGAAAAACTGAACAAGGTGCTGATTTACAGCCTCATCTGAATTGAACGTTGTATCACGCAAGGAGTTTTGAAGAGCGCGAAACAAGTGGAAGTCTGACAGCACAAGGTCAAGCGAGTATGGTGGGTGTGGCAACACATCCCATCCAAGCTCCAATAATTTTTGACGGGTGATCAAACTTGCGTGTGGTCTCATGTTTTCACTGCAGTGGAACACAATGCCTTTACAATTAACAACTTCTGGATGTTTCCGGATGATGGATTCATTCAAACTGTCCAACTACCAACAGTACACTTTTGAATTGATTGTTTGGTTCCTTGGTAGGAGCTCGAAAAACACAACACCTTTAAAATCCCACCACACTGACAGCATAATCTTTCTCTGATGCATGTCTGCTTTTGATGTCATTTGAGGCAAATCATCATGTTGGGACCAAGACCGTTAGCACACAACATTGTTCTAAATAACCCACTTCTCATCACCAGTGATCAGTTGATTCAAAAAAGGATCATTTTCCTCACGTTTAATGAGCATATTGCAGATGTTTATACGCGCCATCAAATGAACTTCTTTGAGTTCATGCGGAACCCAAATATCGAGCTTGCTTACTTATCCCAGCTTCTTCAGGTGGTCGTGAACGCTTGAATGATATCTGGTCAATGTTTCTGCAATCTCTTGTGTCATGTAACGTGGGTTTGACTTGATCAATGCCTTCGCATGTGGTCATTAACCTCGGTGGGCCTCCCTGACTAAGGAGTGTCGTTAAGATCAAAATCACCAGCACAGAATTTTGTGTACCATCATTGGCATTGACATTTTTGTAGAGCATTGTCACCATAAACTTTATGCAACATTTCACAAGCTTGACACACATTTTTCCCTTTATGGAAGTAAAACAGTAAAATATGGCAAAAAATGCAGTTTGGTCTTCCATCTTCAACTTGCTGTAAAATCTCCAAAACTCAACCAAATCATTCAATTTATTTTTATAAAGAAGCTAGAACTGTCAGCTGTCAAATGACATAGCAATAACATAGATGCAAATGACTCAAGTACTTCCAAAAATGAACAAGTGCCATCTGTTGCAAAACTGTGTTATGACTTTTGCAACAACCCAATAATACACCAGATTAGTAGAATCAAGAAGAAAAGTTACTGACCATCTCAATTAATTCAATAAAGGCATTCGACAAAATCCAACACCCCTTCACGATTTAAATTGAAACCAACAAACAAACAAACAACTTAACAAAATAGGAATAGAAGAAAATTTCTTCAATATGCAGAAATTTCCTGAACAGAAGACATTACATTCAGTGATGAAAGACTGAAAGCTTTTATCCCAAGATGAGGAAAAAGAAAAAGATGCCCAATTTTACCATTTCTATTCAACATTATATTGGCAGGTCTAGCTGGAGCAACAAGTTAGGGAAAAGAAATAAAAGTAAACAAATAAAAATTGGAAAGGAAGAATTAAAACTATATCTGTTTTCAGATGGCATGATGTTATATATAGAAAATCCCAAAGAATCCACAGAAAACAGAACCAATTAGAACTATTAAAACTAATCAACTAATTTGGCACAATTACAGAATACAAATCAACATGGGATATGTCTTGTATACTGATACACTAGCACTGAACAATCTAAAAAGGAAATTAATGAAACAATTCTATTTACAAAAGCATCAAAAAATTGTTAGCAATAAATGTAACCAAGGAGGTGCATGATTTATAAATTGAAAATTAAAAAATATTGCTGGAAAAAATACAGGAGAGAAGATCTAAAAAAATGGAAAGACATCCTATGATCATGGATTGGAAGGCTTAATATTGTTATGATTGCAGTAATCCCCAAAGCAGTCTTGGGGATTCAATGAAATCATCAAAACCCCTCCAGTCTTTTTTGCAGAATTGTAAAAGCTGACCTCATTTAGGTTACTTATTATATGATTCTATTTATTTGAAATATGTAGTGTAGGCAAACCATAGAGACAGAAACCATAGTAGTGGTTGCTAGGGGCTGACCCTAGAGGGGAATAGAAAGTGAATGCTTAATGGGTAGAATTTCCCTTTGAGGTGATGAAAATGAGCTGGAACAAGATAACGGTGATGATCATACACCATTGTGAACATAATAAACGCTACTGAATTGCATACTTTAAAATGGTTAGAATGGTATATTTTGCATTATGTGAATTTTATCTCAATTTAAAATAAAATCCAACAAAAAGATGTAGGGAGCCCTCTGGCTTTAAATGACCAAACCTTGCAAAGAATACATAAATAAAGTCAAACTTCTATGGTATACTATTTACATAATATATTTACAAGGTGCGCACACACGCGCGCGCGCGCACACACACACACACACACACACACACACACACACACACTACTCTTATATGGAGTAAAAGCATCAAGCATAACAGTACAATGGAAACCATTGTATGCCAGGCCTAATTACATAAAATTAGCAAATGCCTAAAATTGTACTTTACTGGTGTTTTGGATAATTACATTTATTCTACTATTTTGATCTAACAAACCACTGCTAAAAATAGCCAATCCTCCTCAAATCTAATGCCATTCACAAGCTGTACAGTACATCTAGAAGGAATATAACCACAAATTTATTTTCCCATTAATTGTCATAGATGTGTCTATGGAGTGATTATTTTTCCTTAACACTATTTAAAAATTCTCTCATCTCTTTTCCTTATTTTTGTTTTCTCTCAACACTGGAACTTTAATGAGTAACAGTATAAATACAATAATTGTCCCTCTAAGCACAGAAGTATGGGATTGAATGTGTGGGTCAACACCTTGTTCAGTTAGAAAACTAATGTTTAGATGTAATTTCTTAGAAAATTCAAACAGTTTCAGGATCTCTATGCCAGAAAAAGGACAAAGCTCAAATACATATTTCACAAATGAGAGAGCATCTGGGCTCTGATATCTCTGCATGAGAGATGCCTTATCATTGCCCTCCTTGTGGATATTCTGTCATTTCTCTGGGCTCTGGAATATGTGGCAGGTCATTTTAGGTGCAGCGCCCCAGCTCCTCTAGCACCCTGCCAGAGAGAGAATCTGGGGCCAGGACAGGGTAGTGCAGGAGTAGGGAAAGGGCATCTCAACTTGCTGGAGGAGAACACACACAACACATACAAGGGACATTCCTGGAACACATGTAGAGGTGATCAGGGAGGCTGTGCCACTGGACCACACAGGACACCCACTACATAAGGCCGCCCAGCAAAGACTGAGAGACATAGGAGATCTACCTAATACATAGAAGCAAATGTAGACAGGCAGCCAGAATGAGAAAATAAAGAAACATGTCTCAAATAAAAGAATAGGAGAAAACTCCAGGAAAACAACTAAATGAAATGAAGGCAACATACCAGAGACAGAGTTTAAAACACTGATTAAAAGGATGCTTAAGGAACTTAATGAGAACATCAACAAAGAGCTAGTAAGCATAAAGAAGGACATAGAAACCATAAAAAAGAACCAGTCAGAAATAATGAATACAATAACTGAAATGAAGACTATATTAGAAGGCATCAACAACAGATTAGATGAAGCAGAGGATCAAATCAGCAATTTAGAAAATAACATAGCAGTAAACACCCAATCGAAACAACAATAAAAAAGAATAAAAAAATGAAGATAGTTTAAGGGACCTCTGGGACACCATCAAGTGTAACAATATTTACATCATAGGAGTACCAGAAGAAGAGAGTGAGGAAGAGATCGAGAACCTATTTGAAGAAATAATGACTGAAAACTTCCCTAACCTGGTGAAGGAAATAGACATACAAGGTCAGGAAGTGCAGAAAGTCCCAAATAAGATGAACCCAAACAGGCCCACACCAAGACACATTATAATTAAAATGGAAGTTTAAACACAAAAAGAGAATCATAAAAGAAGCCAGAGAAAGACAACTAGTTACCTACAAGGGAGCTCTCATAAGAGTATCTGATTTACCAAAAGAAACTTTCAGGCCAGAAGGGAGTGGCAGAAAATATTTAAAGTGATGAAAAGAAAGGGCCTACAACCAAGACTACTCTATCTAGCAAGGCTATCATTTAAAATTGAAGGAGAGAAAAAGAGCTTCCCAGAAAAGAAAAAGCTAAAGAAATTCATTACCACTAAGCCAGTGTTACAAGACATTATAAAGGGACTTCTTTAAAAAGAAGAAGGGGGGAAACAAACAAAAGAAGATAAAAAATATGAAAAATAAAGTGGCAATATATACCCATCAATAATCACTTTAAATGCAAAAGGATTAAATGCTCTAATCAAAACACAGAGGTTAGCTGAATGGGTAAGAAAATAAGATCCTTACTGTCTGCAAGAGACCCACCTCAGACAGAAAGACACACACAGACTGAAAGTAATGGGATGGAAAAAGGTATTTCATGCAAATGGAAATGAAAAAAAAAGCTGGAGTAGCAATACTTATATTGGACAAAATACACTTTAAAATGAAGACTGTAATAAGATAAAGGACATTACATAATGATAAAAGGGTCAATCCAACAAGAAAACATAACCCTAGTAAACATCTATGCATGTAACACAGGAGCACCTAAATACATAAAAAAAATAGATATAATTTCTCAAATCTTTTATTTTATTCCATTCTTTTCTAAGAGCATGCTCCCTTTTCTCACCTTTAAATTATCATCCAATAAGTCTGCCTTTACTTGTTTTTCACCTTGATTATGCTTTATAAACTGAATAAAACATATGTCATATTAACATCTCTCTATTCACTCATTCACTGAACAACCACTTATAGATGTCCATAATGTTCCAGGCATCGCTCTATGTCTTGAAGATGAGAAGACTAATAAGACATGGAACCTACTCTCACTGAGCATCACAGAGCAGTGAGAGAGATGGAAAGTAAATAGATACGTACAATGTACAATCACAAGGAAATTGCATTTGAGTTCAGGTCTCAGTTGGTTGTACATTAAATATTTTACAATTAAAATTACAATAACAATGCCTGGCCTCCACATCCAGAGATTATGATCTAATTCATCTAGGGTGCTACCAGGCATCATCGCTTTTAAAAAAACTTTATAGTTGATTATAGTGTGTAGATGGGCCAGTTTCATGGGTGTGTGACCTGCGTAGGTGCACAGAGCCCTAAAGTTTGAAGGGCCCTGTGCTAGGTTTACTATCCTTCTGGTGCCCTTATAAAATTCTTAATAATTTTTTAACAAGAGATTTATTTTCAGTTTACGTTGGGGAGGTGGAAATTATGTTGCCAGTTCTATATGCAGTGAGGAATGAGAACTACTAAGTTAAACAAAGAAACAGAGTAAATGGAAATATTATGGAGAGAGAAAATGATTCATGTGGATTCTGGAAAGAAGAAATAGTTGTATGATTTTAGTGGAAAGAGAGTGTGGAGCAAAAAAAGATAGGGGGAGATAATATCACGAGGACCTAAGTTAGAAAACAAACTTTTTTCCTATAAAATTTTGAAAAACTCTCTAGATATAATCACTGTTGATTATCACTGCTTCAATTCATATCCTGCTTAGGATGGCATTCTCTTTCCTTAGATTAGTTTTCAGCATCTACCTAAAAGCAATTTTGATGTAGGAAATGAGGTTGAGAACTTTTTTTCCAATACTCTCCCTTTAGGTATTTTCTCACTATTTAGACATGGAATAAATTCGAATGCATGCTTGGGAGAGAGAGAAAGCAAACCGAAAAGTGGAAGACATAATTTGTCAAATGGTTGCAAAGTGGAGTTTCCAATTAGAATTTTGCTTCTTATAATTTAGTGCACCGATTTGAGTTTGGGGGCTCCTTGGTCTTAGAAAGGACACCCCAAGATTAGCCAGGGTCCTCCCTTGGCTCTACTTCTGTTTCTCCAAAAAGTACAGAAATAAGCTGATAGAAAAATGAATTAGAATCAAGAGCTGAATACTAACCGGCTTCCTACCCTTCACCCACCCAAAAGTGGACCAGCCTGCTGACAACCTCTTCAGCGTTCCTGAGTGTCCTTGTGCGATGAGGACTATCCATCAGTGATCAGTAGTAGTTAGTAGCATGTGTCTGCTTCAAGTTCTTTTTTACATAATGAACGGTGAAATTAACTTTCAGCTGCTGTCCTTTGTAATCAATAAAATCAACAAATGTTTATTGAATACCGATCATTTAAAAGAAAATACCACGGTTTAGCACAGTTCTTTCTCCTAAGTACCTTTTAATCTAGTTGAAAATAGGGGATTTGCATAAGAAAATGTAAACTAGTAATACAAGTCTTCATGCAAGTGCCTAAGGAATAAATTGTATAGATAAGAGCGCCATTAGGTGCCAGCAAAAGGAAAGTAAAAATGTCCCAAGGTAGTTAAATCATCCTGGAGCAAAGCCCATTCGAATAATGGATTATAGAATGAGTACAAATTAGATAAATGGGGAGAAGTAAGAGTTGTTCACGTATGAGTAATGAAGTGAGAAAAGATAGAGAGAAGAATTTCATGACGGGTGGCCTGAAGAAGAGGAATGGTGGTTCATATAAAGGAAGACGGTAATAAACATGTTAAAAAGCCTTGGGGGAAAATAGTAAATATGAACACCATTCATTAATTTTTAAATTACTTTGTACCCATTAGAAATGATCACTTACAGATAATATTATGCTAGAAACTATGCTATATATTTTCCAGAGTTTTATCTCTAATACAAACTTCAAGTTGTACATCATTATTATCCTCATTATAAAGTTATGGTAACTTGCCCAAGGTAAATCACCTACTAAACGGCAGATGCAGAATTCAGACCTAGATTTTTCTGACTTCAATTTGTCCCTTCAATCTGCAGAAAAGCCCTTTTTCAGTTAAATATTAACTTCAGATATCAAGTGTCAACCAAATGTAGAATAGACCAGCTCCTCAGCTGATTGTTGGTGGGGTTGGCACGTCATGGATTTTCATATGTAAGTTCTTTCACAAATACTAGTAAGGGTTGCAAAGTTGTTATGGTTTAATCTAGCATTGTCCATAGTGTATTCTTCTTGATAATTATCCCACAAGTTTTATTTTCAAGAAAATTCTGCAGTTAAAAATATTTGGAAAGTCTACATAATTATAATTGCATCCCTTTGAGATATTCACAGTACACACGAAGTCACTAAAGACTCAGTGATAAAGAAACCTAATGAATTTTGCTTAACCCAGTATTTTCTAAAATCCACTTAATCACAGAATAGTTGTAGGGTGTGCCTATATCACATACTTATCAGAACTGTGGAGCACACTGAAATTCTGATGTAATCAATTAATAAACACAGAATGCTATTGCTACAGGGCATAGAAAGTGCATGCTGCATTATGAAAGTAGTGTTTTGTTTCTAAGGTCACAGCATTGTATTTGCCAACAATTTCAAAGTTCAAAGTTCAAAGGAGGAAACATAAATTTAGATTTCTTTTAAGAACACAAAGTTGTGGCATACACAAAATACATTTTATGGCCTTTGGCTCTGCATTTGAATGCAGTATAAAATATTTTCATATAATATGAAATGTTTTCCAAACAGCTATGGGGCAAAGGCATTTCTTTTCTATTAGTTCTCAGATGAAGTGGTAAAAACCTTTTGTTTGGTCGACCATTATGGGTTTACTCAAACAAGGTGGTGAAAACAAATTCATGAGTTACTTTTTTTTTTAAACCAATTACTACATAGAACTAAAGTTAAGAGATCTCAAAACATAAAGTTTATAGGATTCAAGTTAATACTCATTTTTGTTTAGGTATCTAATTAATGGCATGAACACCTTATAAGTAATACACCTAATAACATACATTCATAAATGGGTAAGGACCTGGAGATTCATCTGTTATTCTGGATTTCTAAGCAAAAAGCACTCACTTTAGTGATGCCAGTAGAACAAAATATGTATGTGTTTTCATCCAGGGGAAGAGGTCGGTACTTTTCTTTTTGAGTTATTCTCATAGAGTTAATTGGCATCAGGATAAAGTCTGTCATTAATAGCACCAGTTAAATCTCAAATAAAGAAAAGCAATTAGGTATCAATATCAAGTAATCAAGTTGTGATTGAAAACACAGAGATCAGGACTTGAGAATCAGATATCTATCAGAAAGTGAAGTTAGGTTAGAAGTACCTACATAATTCAGGACTTACTGGTCTCGAAAGTCTTATAATTGTCAGCTATTACTTTCCAATATAGGTAAGGGGCTCTTGAGCCAAACTCAAAGGACAAAATTTTATTTTTTCTATCCTAGACTCTTCATCTTTCTAGGAAGCTCTGAATTGCTTGTCAAACCAAACAGAACACAGCAGGCTTTAAAAATCAAAAGAAGTTTCAGAAAAGGAAAGAAATGTACCCTGGTGTAGATTCATTAAAAACACACAGGTGCTCTCTAAATGAACAATATCACCAATATTCATAATGTCAACCACCATCTATTTTGATAACTCCAGATATCATCTCCAGCCTGGGCCACACTCTTCAGCTATAGAATTACATGTCTAACTGCCAGCCAGATAAATATACCATAGGAAAATTAAGTGCAATGTGTTCAATATTACATTAATCTTGTATTATCCTAATTCTGCTTTTTTTTGTATCAGTTCTTTTTCTAGCCACATTTACAAAAAATAATTAATTAATTAAAATAAAAATCTTTCTAACCTCTGACCTCTTCTTGAACTCCAATTTGTAAACTATTACTATTTACCATTCTCCATGCTATATATGTTATGAATCCAATTTCCTTTCCCCAAACCTTCTTCAGCTACTGCCATAGTTTGAACCTGTTCAGATCTCACTTTTGCAATATCCTCTTGACTGGTCTCACCAAATTCTGTCTCATGAACTAACTACAATTCCATCTCCAATATGAAAAGGGATTTTTTAAAATCCCAATTGATTATATTGTCCATGTACTTGAAATATTTCAAAATCACCCCATTATGAATAACATAAGCCTAAATTCCTTCAAGAGACCTACAAAGGCCTTCTATTCTGCTGTTGCCTGCCTGCGCACCCTCTCCCATCACATCTCTGCCATGTTTTCTGTGCTCCATCTGTAGTGGACTACTTATGGTTATTCATATACTCTAAACTCTTTCACATGTCCGTGCCTTCAAACATACTTTTCCCACTGTCTGAAATATCTTGTATTCCTTCTTCACCTAATAGATTCTTACTCTTAAACCAAACATAGCTCAAGGGTTTGCAGAAAGCAGGTACTGGTATCTCCTATCCTAACTCCTTACCAAAGCACTTCTAAGGCTATGGGAAAATATAAAAACTCACAACAGTAAATTGTAAGAGCAACAGTCTTGCTAAAAGTTGTGGGTGTGGAATTCAGATATGTACAGAAAAACTTCTGTGGAAGATTATTGGTAGGTTGTAGCCAATGTTATAAAAACACTGGGGCAAGAGCATGAATGTGTCATCAAAAAGGGCTTCATTCTACTTAAACGATAAAGCATACTCCGGATTGCTCTTAAGAAATAAGAGCAGACTGAAAAGTACAGGTTGGCTGTTGGTAATGAATTCTGCTTTAAAAAGAGGAATGGATTATTGGAATGGAAAATTGTAGATCCAAAATCTAGTCATTTTTGTGTTGAGATATAGGTGGCACCACTGTCCTACCATTCCAAAAGTATGTTTACATTGGCAGAGCAGGGTGGACAATTTGGCCTACTTAGTTGGCTGGAACTGAGTCCAACTGACTGAACTCAGAGATTAAATGCCATGCTAAAATCAGGAGGATTAAAGTTTCCATTAGTCAAAAGTAAGTTCACCAGCCTATTTTCCCTTCTTGATTGAGAAGGCCAGTAGCTAAGATGATGTCACCCAAACTATAGGCTGTGGCATTCCTTTCAGAAATTATGCAACACTAAGAACAGGTAAACAGATAGAAGTATGTATTAGACCCTCCAGATAAAAAGCCATATCTCCCAAAACATCCCATAGTGCAGTTCGCCTGTTGGTTAATTTGCCACATACATAAAGAGTTTCCATTCCCTTTTTTAGTGACTTATTCTAAAGTGTGAATAAACATTTAGAAAAATATATGAGTGGAGCCGAGAAAAATCAAGACAGAAACAACAACAACAGCAACAACAAAAAGTAAGAAAGAAGCAATATAAGAAATAGGTGAAAACTTCAAAAAACAAACTCTAGTGAATAAATGTTATTTTTAAAAACCCCAGAACTTGTACAAGCTTTTGAAAATTAAATATATAACAGGATTAAAAATAAATAAAACACACAAAAAAGTATGAGGTTCCAAGCCATGAAAAGACATGGAGAAACCTTAAATGCATATTACTGAGTGAAAGAAGTCAATCAGGAAAGGCTATATACAGAAGATAACAAAAAAATAGAGAACTACAGACCAATATCTCTGATAAATACAGATGCAAAAATTCTAAACAAGATACTAGCAAATTGAATACAACAGTGCATTAAAAAGTTTATACACCATCACCAAGTGGGGTTCATTCCAGAGGCTCAAGGATAGCTCAACGTATGCAAATTGATCAATGCTGAAAAAATGCTAAACTTCACTAGCTATTAGGGAAATGTAAATCAAAACCACAATAAGATACCATCTCATACCAGTTGAATGGCTATAATCAACAAGATATGTAATAACATGTGTTGGAGAGGCTGTGGAGAAAATGGAGCTCTCATACACCACTGGTGGGAATGTAAACTAGCATAGCCACTGTGGAAACAGTATGGAGTTTCCTCAAAAAAATTTATAATAGAATTACCATATGACCCAGCAATCCCTCTTCTGGGTATTTACCCAAAATATCTGAAAACATTAATCTGTAAAGATACATGTATGTGCATTACAGGATTATTCACAGTGGCCAAGACATGGAAACAACCAAAGTATCCTAGGATAGATGATTGGATAAAGATGTGGTCCACACATAGAATGGAATATTACTTGGTCATAAGATGAAATACTGCCATTTGCAAAACATGGGTGGTACGTGAGATTATCGTGCTAAGCAAAAAATGTCAGACAGAAAAAGTTGGGAACCATATGACTTCACTCATATGTGGGATATAAAACTGAAAGCAACAAAGGAACAAGACAAACAAACAAGCAAAAACTCAGACACAGTGAACAGTTTACTGGTTACCAAAGGGTAAGAGGGGAGACGATAGAAGAGGGTAAAGGTGGTCAAATATATGGTGACAGAAGGAGATCTGACTTTGGGTGATGACACACAAGATGATGTACTATAAAATTATACACTTGACCTATATAACTTTATTAACCAATGTCATCCTAATAAATTTAATTAAAAAAAGAAAAGAAATGCCCCATGCTGCATGATTCCAACATTATCACATTCTAAAAAAGGCAAAACTATGGAAACAGTAAAAAGATCAGTGGTTGTCAAAGGTTGAGGCTGGGGCGGGGACAGAGCACAGAAAATACTCTGTATGAGGCCATAATGACAGATATATGTCATTATACATTACTCCAAGTCCATAGAATATACACAAACAATGGACCATAGCATAAACTATGAACATTAGGTGATCATGATGTTTCAATGAAGGCGCAACAACTATAATAAGTTTACCACTTTAGTGAGGGATGTCGATAATTAAGGAGGCTATGTATGTGTGGGGGTAGGAGGTATATGGGAAATCTCTGTACCTTCTCCTCAATTTTGGTGTGAATCAAACGTCTCTAAAAAAAAATTCTTAATAATAAAAAAGAGAGAAAGGAAAGAAGGTAGGAAGGAAAAGAAAGATTGATGGAGTGGAAGACAAAGTTGAGGGACTCTTTCAGGAAGTAGAATAAAAATAAAAACAAGATGAAAATATATGATGAAATTAGAGCAGGGGTTGGCAAACTTTTGAGACTGAAGAGCCGCCAGTGGTCAGCAAACTATGGCTCGCAAGCCACATGCAGCTCTTTGGGTACGTACATGTGGCTCTGAAGTAAAATTAAAAATGAAAATAAAACTATCATAGTTTCATTTATGAAATTTCTAAATTATATTATTCACATAATGGTGATTATGCAAAAATATATTTATGGCTCTCAAATAATTTTTAAATTGTTGTCAGAGATAGGATTGGCTCGGCAAACTTTTGAGATGGAACGTACATACCCAAAGAGCTGCATGTGGCTCACGAGTCGCAGTTTACTGACCCCTGAATTAGAGAATCATTATACTCATCTGGAGATATTTCAAACAATACAAATGCCAGAGTCTCATCAATTAAATTAAAATGTCTGGGTATGGGACCTGGGCATCAATGTTTAAAGCAAACATACAAAAGCTGTCTAATGTATACATGGTGCAGGGAAGTCTAACAATCAGTTAACAGACATCCAGAGGGAGAAAGACAATAAGAAAAAGCCAGAGAGGAAATCATCAAATAAATAATGTTAAGAAAAAATATCTTAAAACTGAAGAAATGAGCTTTCGGATTGAATGATCTCAGAAAGATTCTGGACAAGCACTTATTGAATAGAAATATAATTCAAAGCAAATATAGGATACACATATGTAACTTAAAATTTTTTAGTAGCCACATTAAAAACAAAGTTAAATTAACAGGTAAAGTTACCGGTAACTTTAACAATATATTTTATTTAACCTAATATATATCTAAAATATTGTTTCACTATGTAATCAATATAAATTTGAGATATTTTACAGTACTTTTTATATCAAATCATTGAAAACCAGTGTTTACTTTGCCCTTACAGTATATTTTTATTCAATCTTGCTAAATTTCAAATAACGTTATGGGATTGCACAGAACCAGACTCTAGAGAATGTTCAACATAATTAATTATTAAAAGTTCTACACACAAGGACATATCACTAGTGAAATTCCCAAACTTTAGGAATAAAGAGGTGATCTTAAAATTGTCCACTAGAAAGACATATATAGGATATATACAAAGATTCGAGAATCGGAATGATATTCACATCTGGATATGTGCAACAGGGAGAGAAGACAAATGGAGCAATGCCTTCCAAAGAATTGAGCCTATATTTTGACACACAGGAGGCTGTGTTTTTAGATAGACAAGGTCTAAAATCTTTACCTCTCATGTGACTTTTATCAGGATGCTATTACAGCCTGTACTCTAAAAACATGAGAAAATAATTCAGGAAAAATGAAATCATATGATCAGAAAATGGGGCTCCCGCAACAGAGATAGGAAAATACAATTCCCAGGACGATGGTGAAGGGAAGTCCCAGGATGACAGCTGAGTAAAAGGTCTAAAGAAAAACGAGGCCAGGCTGCAGCAGGTGAACACATGACTTCAGGGTATGCCTCCAATGACATAAAAGAAACTCACAGACAATCTGGTACCTCTGCCAATATTGAGGCGGGAAAAAAAAATTAAAGCTTGGAAAGAGCATTTAAGGATGAAGTGATATTTTCATAGAAAGCTGGCGAATTATTAAAACAACAACAACAACAACAACAAAAAACTTGCCAAGACCCAGCCAGGACAAAATAAATACAGAAAATTAAATCACAAAGATAAAGGAAAAAAGTCTCGCAAGCTTTAAAAAGTAGAAAAGGGCCAGCCGAGTGGCTCAGTTGGTTAAGAGCTCGCTCAAGAGTGCGAGCTCTGGGGCCGGCCTAGTGGTGCGATGGTTAAGAGCTGGCTTGGGACCCCAGAGGGCCCCAGTTCTGATCCCACATATGAGGGCCAGTGACACTGCCCTCCACAACTAAGATGCTGAACAACAGCTCAACCTGGAGCTGGGCTGCTGTGAGTCCCCGGCTACGGCATAGGCTGAAGACCCTGTGGCAGTGGGTTGCCGTGGCTACCGTATGTAGCCAGCAGCCAGCGTGAGTGGCCAGCAGCCGCAGTGAGCGGCCGTCCAGAGGCCGGTGACTGATGTGCCTCTCCTGGGAAGAACGCAATGATGGTGCCAACTTGGGCCAGTGAAGCAACGTCCTCCACAACTAGACTGAAGAACAAAATGACAGCAACTTGTCTGTTCCCCTTCCCCCAATTCCCCAGCACTGTTCCCATACCCTCAATTCCCCAATAAAAAAAAAATCTTAAAAAAAAAAGAAGTTTTAAAAAGAGATTAAAAAAAAGAGTGCGAGCTCTGAGTAACAGGGTCACCGGTTCAATTCACTGCCCGAGCTGAGCAGCTGCTGAGCCGCCAACAGGTGGCAGGTTGGCTCAGCTTAAAAAAAAAAAAAAGTAGAAAATACAACTAACCAACCAAAAAGGAATGAAAATCATGCCAATAAAAAAATATCAAGTGTTTTCAAGGAAAACTGTTGAAACATTTAAGAAGTTTATATTCTATCAATTTTTTCCTGTAATTTATGAGTAAAAGGAAAATTAGCAAACATATACTCTTCATAAAAAGAGAGAGAGAGAGTGAGAGAAAAGGTATATTGGCACCAGTCAAGTAAAGAGCTTAAGAATGAGGAAGTTGGCATTTAAAAAGACCATGAACACTAAATTCAGAAAAACGTAGTTAAGTTGAAATTTATCTCAATATAGTTAAATATGTAGACTTTAAACGAATTTTCAGAAAGTATATCTTGAAAATGCATTATCTAATGACTATTATCTGAATTTCAAAGCCTGGTGTGGTTTGAGACATCAAGGTTCTGCTTGATTTCAAAACACTCTGCTAGCCATTAAGCTATAGTATTATATTTTTAAAAAAGTATCTTCAAAGTACTTTTCAGAGGAAAATTCAGCCTTATGTGAATTTACAATTAAATAATTAAAAAATAAATAAATGGAGCACTTAAATAATAAAAAGCTAGAAAATGGACAATCAAAACTACAAGAAAAGCAGAAGGAAAATAATAAGGGAATTGAAGAAAAATAAGTGAAGTAGAAAATAGGAAAAAAGAAAATGGCTAAATGAGAAACATGTCTTTTAGTAAAGTAACTAATAAAATAAGATTTCTTAGTTAAACAAATTTAAAAAGAGAAAAAAATTAAAAACAGAATTTTACATTGGAAAGGGACTCAGTAGACAGAGACTATAACTAAATTATAGCCTTATATGAAAATCTGCGTTAATAAATATGAATACCTGGACATGCATCAATGCAAAATGTAAAATTGACTCAAAAAGAATAAAACGACTAACTCAATAACCAAAAATAAATTGTAGTAACAATGAAAGAAGTCTTTCCTGAAAAATATCTGAGTACTGTGGAGTTTTTATTTTTAACCTAATATAAAACAAACTCAAGCTATATAGACTGACAACATTAGAGCATAGCAAACGCTGTGGAGTCAGTTCCCCTCATTTTAAGTGTAGTTAGCATAATGCTGACATAAAAAGCTAGGTTAAACGCTGACATAAAAAGGTTAAATAGAGTAGCTAAAGAGCAGTCTCTTTCAAATATACCTAAAAACAATATAACAACAAAGCATAGCAGTCCACTGAACTATTTTTCAACCAAACCAATATAGCTTAACTCTGGAATACAACTATTTTTACTATTCAAAAATTAAATAGTAGATTCATCAGAACAATAAATACAACCAGAAAAATTAAGGATAACCGCTATAGATGACCTGCATATTTGATATTTAGTGCTCCTTCTTGAAATATAATAAATTGGAAAACTCGGAATAAAAAGTCTTTTTGAGAATTAATTTATTATCAGAGTTAATAATGAGAAAAGGAAATACCATTAAAACATGGAAAACAGAGTCAGAGAGTGAAAGTTCTCAACAAATGCAAATAAAACAGATAAAATCAACTAAAAATTTGTTAAAGAAATAAAATGATAACTACAGATAAGATGTATGATTAAATATTTAAACAACCAAAGACAATTATATATAGACATCTTAAATGTAGAAATATTTTCATGAAGTGACTCAAGCTAAGGGAAGCATTCAAAAAACAAAGTATTTTCCTGTATTTATGGCATGAGACCATAAAATCACATTGCTTGAATTCCTAAATAAGGCCATAAATGTTGTCTTAGATAATCAGCAAGCTGTCCCCATAAGCTCTTTTGTTTTGGTGGATATTCTACTGAAATTACAGTATATAGATAGTCTCCTTTTAACTTTAGCTTACAATATCACTGTTTTCATTGTTCTTGTGTTGTTGTTGTTTTGTTGGGTTTTTTTTCCTAAACCTTCACTGAAACTTTTATTGGCAAGTTAAGAGTAAAGCATATCTTTTATACTGTTAATGAGGATAGCTCTCATTATGGACATCGAGAGAGTACTTCACAGATTTTTCATACAATTCTAATTGTTAGCTCTATAAAATCAATACCAGAATTAATAAAAAGGGGAACCAGTTCTGAAACAGTAGATTAACGATGAAAATACAATGCAAGCTTAAACAGAAAACTAGGCTCTTAATTAAGGGAAATTTTGTGTTTTGTTCCTTCAACTTGTGTTTTCCTTTAGATGTGATTTGCAAACATCATAAGTACATTGTCTACAGTAATTGTCCAGCCCTTGCCTCCTGCTTGACAGCTGGCATAGGGGTGCCAGGGCATCTGCCAAATGAGTTGCCTAGCCATGATCAAACACCTCCAAGCAGAATGAAGAACCAATATTCTTGTTTTCTAACTTTTAAAACAGTTTGTATTTTTTTCTTATAAAAATGTTTGGTGGTTCTTACGTTTATCCTAAATTGCTTCAAATATAAATATTATTTTTGATTACTTAAGAAAATTTCATGGAAAATTTATTATGATGTTAAGAAATAAAAGGTTTTTAAAGCTGTATTCTTAATTAGCAAACTTTTGGTTAGTGAGTAAGAAAAAAAGTGAAACATAATCGGAAGATAATTTGAAAAGAAAACAATTTTGTATTTTTCAATGTTATGAAAAATATATAAGTACTAATTTAGTTGATCATGTTTTATAAATTATTTCAAAAGAAATTCAGAAGTACATTACCCATAAGTGATCATTTATAAGATATTTGCATTAATTTAAAATGTATTTTTAAACCTGGTGAGATTTAACGAGAATACAGTATCACTAACATTTGTAAAAATTATTGAGTATTTGGATTTATATACCTTCTTATAGTATCCAAGGTCTAGCCACAATTTCAAGCTAGTACTTTTACTTCTTTTAATAAATAACCACCACTGATTTAAACTACATTTTACTCATTCTAAAATAGTCTTGTTTTGCTTTACTTAAAGTAAGAAAGCTTCATAAATGTATGTAGTACATTTTGATCTTCAAAATGAAAAGGGTCCATATATTTAAGGGAATTAGTTAAGAATAACCTTAACTACTAATATTTTGTTACATTTTAATGATTCATACTACTCTAAATGCTGCTGGAAAAATACATAGAAACTTAACTGGACAGGCCAAAAAAATCTTCCAATTCAGTCACAAGAAATGACCAGGAACAATAAGCAATAGATAAGCATAAATAATAATAATACAGTTGATTGTTATTACTCATTGACAGGACGGTATTATTCACTTCTTTTTGCAATATCTGCCATTCCAACTGTTGTGCTTTTACTGCTGTAAAGCTGAGAAAGGTCTTGACATTGTCTGAGTCCTGGTCTTTCAATTTCCTTCTATTCATCAGGGCTGTTAATGTCTGAATTCTGCCATCCCTAATTAGCATTCATGTCAGGAGCCTGTGGTGCACTACAGGTTATCATAATTGGGATTGAGAATACCAGGAAGAAAAAGTGGAAAACCCTAGCAGCTACCCTCAGAACAGCTTAATGTCTTCAAGATAAAGCAATACTAAGGATGACCCGTTTGTTAGAGTCAAAAGCTGTTAATGAGAGTGTCTCCATATGGACTCATACATTGTTCTCTTGCCTAGAAAACAGACCCTATTTCAACACCTCAAAACATTACTAAAAAGGCACTTTCCCATAAACTTCCTGGATAGAAAATGAATAACTATCATAACGTGTAACTTCTGTTTTAAAGCAACAACAAAATACAGTAGCAGGCCCAGAGAGCAATGTTTTATCTTAGTAACTTTTTAATAAGCTGTATTTATTATTTACCTTTTACTTTAAAAGAAAAATTCAAGTGCATTCTGGGACAATCTACAAAGTTTCTTTTTTTTTTTTTTCTTTCTTCTATTTTGTGTTGCAATTGCATTAAGCAAAGGCATTCTTTTTAATGGCTGACTCAACCATGCAAATCCTTTGCCACCCTACTTCAGGCACAATCATCAGGTTCTAAGTTGCTGCAAACTGTGTTTAACTCCCCTCTCAGAAGAATAACTTCACAAAATTTACATAATGTTTAAAAAAAATCTAAGTTTTTATTGCCCATAATTATCATACTAAGAAGAGTTTTTGTTTTTACGCCATATCTATGAAAAATCTAATGGGATTTGGAAAAACAAGAAAATCTTTCTCTTTGAAATGTAATATTTAATCACCTGAAATTGTAGTGAATCTTACAGAAATAATGACTGTCTAATATGTTGATGTTAACTTTCAAAAAAGAAAGGCTAATGTTTTGCCAGTTATGCTGTTAATCAGCATTTCAGAAAAGACACTTACTGATGTCAGAGCAATAAGGTTTTAAAGGAAGATTTGGCTTCATGATTGTCATTCATGCTTGTTTAAAAAAATTCATATTTCAGTAAAAACTGGTATGCCATTAAACTTCTCCACTTCACTGAATTATTAGTTTAGATTGGAGGTCTTGATTGTTATTATCTTTCTGCTGGCATTTGTAGTTTGGCCATTACATTTTTCATTAGCTTAATTCACAAGTGAAAGAGTAAAGAGGGAAAAAAAGCTGAAGCTCAAATCAATCAAATGTGTCATTTCATTGCTCTTCCAGTAAAATGTTTGATGGCAAAGAAGACTGCACCTATTAGCTAATCCCAAAACTGTATTTCATTTCTGAACTAATTTATTATCTGCTTACATGAATAATCAAGATTTGACTACTCAGAGTTATTGCCAACATCTCCATACACACATGACTAAATAGAGCTCATTGTCTCCTTTCCCAACATCCCTATCATGCTCTGTGGCGATGTTAACACCCTGTGCTCTTAGGAAGTCCTCATTCCCATTTCTCAATTGTTCTTGCCCCACATCAAGGCCATCTTCAAGAAATCTCATATCTGATTTTTCAATGTTGCCATCTCTTTCCTTTTCCCAATAGGTACGATGTCCTTCAAATCAGACTCTATACATTCCCTGTTCAGTTGTACCCATGAACAAATCTTATCTCACTTGTTCAACATATTCTTTGACTCAATTTGTTAAATACTCTTATAATTACCCATCCTTTTTTCTTTTTCTTTTTCTTTTTGGTATCTGAATTGTGAATATGGGGTATAAAGAGAGTGAAATAGCTAAGAAAACAAGTGAATAGAAAAATATTGGAACCATACATAGTTTAAAAATATAGGAAACTCTGTAAATTATATAAATGTCAAACCACTACACTGAAGCTAATATAAAAATATTGACTGTTAGCTGTAACTGAAAAAATAACAAATAACTAAAAGAAAATATAGAAAACAGTTTCAAATATATTTAAAACAGGTGTGGTAAGGCCTGATTTGAAGAAAAGGTTTCATGCTTGTTGAGTTTGATACTAGACATACAGGTGTATAGATGTCTATAATTATTTGTAAATCTACATCTGAATCTCAGATCAATATCAGATCAAGGGTGCAGCTGAAATTTAAACTGCACAATTTAACATGGTACTATTGTGATGACATCTTTAAAAATGAGAACGATAAAGCAAAATTATAATTTCCATGTAACTTGCTGTAGTTGAACCAAAGCTGAACCAAGACTTCAGATTTCTCTATTTTCTTCTTTATCAAACAATATATGGTTGTTCATCATTAAATAATTTCAACAAAATTGTAGTATTGACAATAATGTTGAAAATAAAAAAAAACGGGTCGGCCGAGTGTCGCGCTGGTTAAGAACTGGCTTGGGACACCAGAGGGCCCCGGTTCGGATCCCACATATGAGGGCCAGTGACACTGCCCTCCACAGCTAAGATGCTGAACAACAGCTCAACCTGGAGCTGGGCTGCCGTGAGTCGCCAGCTACGGTGTAGGCTGCAGCCCCTGCGGCAGTGGGTTGCCATGGGCTACCGTGTGTAGCCAGCAGCCAGCGTGAGTGGCCAGCAGCCGCAGTGAGCAGCCATCCAGAAGCTTGTGACTGATCTGTCTCACCCGGGAAGAGCACAATGATGGTGCCAACTTGGGCCAGTGAAGCAACGTCCTCCACAACTAGACTGAAGAACAAAAAAACGACAGCAACTTGTCTGTTCCCATCCCCCCAATTCCCCAATAAAAAAAATCTTTCAAAAAAAAAAGAAAATAAAAAAAAACAATATAACAAATGAAAACACTTAAGAGCCTGTATTATGGTTTAATTTTTAGTAAAGAAGAATGAAGAAAACAGGTGTGTATGTTGTGTGTGTGTGTGTGTGTGTGTGTGTGTGTGTGTGTGTGTGTGTGTGATTATGTGGTAAAAAATAAGGTTCTGGTCTGGTCACTTATAAAGCCTTTAAAGATTGAGACCCTAGGATTTAAAAAATTATGCATAATTTCACATTAAAATACACAGCATTTTTTCTCTACGATGCCACCACCAATAGTTTTCTGTTTATCAAGCTAATCTAGAGATCTAAGAGAGTATGAAGTTATTTGAAATAAAATATTGAGCTATTAGAGCAAGAATGAAAGGGAGAAATGTAGTGCCAGCATAATCCCAGAAATAGGAGGAAAAAATATGGTGAGGAAAGATTTGGTTGCCTTTGAACAAGCTGGTTGCAGGAATGTGGTACAAAGAGACAGTTTGAATGAGCCACTCTCATCTCACATTTTTAAGTAGTACTTATCCATGGAACTGCCTAGAAATGTTGTAGGGGCTGCTAAAAATGAGAATCTTTTCTCTGTGAGAAACTGCAGTGCCCAGGTTTCGAAGACCAAATGCTAACGACTCTAAGAAGAACTCTGTGCTTCACAGTCCTTTTGTGACAATGGAAAGGGAAGAATCGGAGGGAAAACTTATTGTAGTGGCTGATTTGAAGCCCTAGACATCTGCTTTTGTTGATACTATAGAAGAACTTGCAGAACCATTTAGGGGATGATTCAGTCACTTCTGACTTTTGTCCTGTGATTCTTTCCATTGTCCTTGTGAATTTGCTCCCAGATAAGCTTCCTGTATCTGTGGGCTGCGACAATAAAGCTTTAGAAGCCTAAGCAGGTAAACTCAGTGCTGAAATATACATCCTTCCACGAAGTTCCAGAAAAATAAAATAAATAAATAAGACTAAGTCACAGGTGCAAGCACATTTGTTAAATCATTGAGCAACTGGGAAGAAAGACCCTCCTTATGAGCAAGTGATTTTTTTTAAAAAAAAGTAACCAAATTCCTAGTAATTTACACGCTAAAGTGCTACTAGTCTTCAAGGAAAAGAATATGTACAGTGCCATTTAAGTGCTAGTAACATTTTGATGGACAAAAATCAGTTATTATACAGGAGCAGCACAATGGGAAGCACTCAACATATTTAGACAGGCCTGAAAAAAAATCTATTGAAAACCAAGGAAAACAGAGGGAAAATGGGCATTCCCTATATGAACTAAAATATTCAGTCAGCTGAAATTTCCTCTAGCTAGTGGATCCATTGCAGTAAGGACTACAGGATGAGATTATAAACTGAAAATACAGCACTTGTCACTCCTCAGAAGTTCTCTATATCTCATTAAGAATTAATACATTTGTTATTATTTTTGGCAATTAGGAATTTTTATATTTTGACAATCTGTATGTAATAAATGAAATCATCATAAGTGAAAACATGATTTTAAGGTTAATGTTTTTAGTTCCACTAATAAGGATAAATACAAGAAGCAAAGGATTTTACCAAGAAGTGAACATGAAATTTGAAGGCAAGAGTTGTCACGTGAGGAATCTTAACACTTTGTAAGCGGGCATTTTTCTCTATATGACGAGTTTACTCGTTTCCCGCAAACAATGTGTTAAGAAAACATGAGTAGATTTGAGCTTTAGGTCTAGACCTGCAGGTGACAAAAATTTCCAAATTGAATGGTATCATAAATCTTAATTCAGAACTAAAAAAAAAAAAAATTAAGCATTTAAAAAATTGTTTAGGGCTTTCTAAAATGAATTCATTCCATGCTATAACTATATACTGCATCCATACAGTGTATTGTGTATAGGTTGTTGTTGAAGGTGAGTAAAAACATTTGTAAATAAGATGCTTCATCTTAATGCTAAAAAGAAAGAAAAATTAGATAAGCACTAACACTTCTTTGATTGCTCAGTGAAACCTGAGATGATGGTTTGAAGAGGCGGAAGAAAACTAAAGAGTGCTAAATTAGGAGAGGGGAGGAATAAGAGGCTATTCATTGAAGCATGAGTAGCCTAAATCCTGTCCTCTGAAGATGGGTATGTCAAGATGTTTGGGGACACGGCCAGAACGCATCACAATGCTCTAGCATATGTATCCACGAGAAGTATTGCTTCCGGTGAGCAATTCTCAGTCAAGATGCCATTTAGGTCCTAAACTATAGTTGTTAGATTTTTTTCCATGATGGACCACAAGAGCTTTCATCTTACAGCATGAGTTGCTCAAGCTGGCTAAAGATTGGTTGAAACACTGGTACTCTACTTTATAGCTGTGTGACCATGAGTAGTTTACTTAGGCAATCTGAACATCAGTTTTCTCACCTGTATAGTAATATCAATAACGGCATCGAGCTCAAAAGGTTATTTGACAATTAAAAAAGTAAACCCATTAGTAGTGCTTTTAACAATGTCTAGCAGGTAGTAGTCATGCAAAACATATCTGCTCTTATTATTATTATTATTATTTTTTAATGAGTCATATGCATATAATTCAATTTGATGAGGCTGAGAAGCAGACAAAAGCACTAGCCCCGTCATGGTCTTCTTTCAATTTTGAAAATCTTCCAACATATTTCCTGCTTTAAAGTCCTTGCATATGTTGTTCTCTCTGATAAGAATACTCTTTTCCCCTTTCTTTACCTCGCTAATTCCCTCTCAAACTTCAAGTTTCAGCTGTCTATTCTTCTGAAGTTCTACCTTGACTTGCCCTTTCATTCTTGACCCCAGTGTAACTTAGGATCATCCCGTAAAATGCACCACTCCAGTTTTCTTTTCCTTATATCCCAATCACAAGGGGTGTGTGTGTGTGTGTGTGTGTGTGTGTGTGTGTGTGTGTGTGTGTGTGTGTGTG
>NW_017731431.1:287900-291776 GCF_001890085.2 Hipposideros armiger
TTCCCCTTCCCCCAATTCCCCAGCACTGTTCTCATTCCCCAAATTCCCCAATAAAAATCTTAAAAAAAAGAAAGAAAGAAAAAAATATATATATTATATAGCTGTTAGCACAATGCCTGATATATCATCATCATTCAATATATATTTTTAAAATAAAATAATGAATAAATCAAATAAATAAATAAATATATTCATGAGAAATGGAGCTGACTATGATTGTCACACTGATAATACTATATTCTAGAATATCTTACTGTTTTTTTAAGACACATTAAAAAAAGTGTTGAATAAGAAGCATAAGTGAACTTCTCTTTGTGAAGAGGTTATTATTCATAACACAACCAGAATTTCCTCTGAAATTTTCCAAGAGAGAAAAGGATAAAATAACCATGACACAAATCAAATAACCATAAGCGTGTTATAAATATCAATTAAATAACAAGAAATTACATCCAGCATAATGGTTATATAAATAAGGTAGTAGATAATCTCTTCATATCTGTTATTTTCTTGATTGTTGTGGATATTTTGTGATCAGGACAGTCAGAAAAATATTTTTTTTAAGTAAGTGATATAAAAACAAATAAAGTGTCTTTCATTTTAATAAATATCAGGATCTCATAGAACCAGTAGAGTGACATACACTAACATATAAATAAACGATTTATTACAATGTAAGCGTAGCATTTGTTCTACAGTAGTTGATCTCACGCTTTAGTTATTTGGAGTAATGATCTAAGCAGCAGTTCTTATTCATCATTATGTATCAGAATCACTGGTGGAACTTAAAAAAATAAAAATGTCCAAGGTTCAAAGCCCAGAAATACCATTTTAAAAGGTATGGGGTATGTTTTGGGTAACAGTACTTTTTTAAAAGCTTTATGCTTGGCTCTGATATAAAGCTAATGTGAAATACCATTTGCTTGCTGATACAAAATTGTTTACAGTTGAGAAAAATGTCTGGATTGCTCTTATAAAGCAATCCTGGGTAATTAAGCAAGACTGAGAAATTATATGTGTACTCTTAATCACCTACTTTGTTTGGACAAGCAGTTTGCAATAACCTGTATGCTTGAAAAATAAATATAGTCATTGGGAAGTTGCTTAGGTCCTCTAATTTTCTATTTAATTAAATACCATTTATTTAATTTAATTTGACAAATATTTACTGAGTGCTAACTGTGCCCAAGGTACTTTTCTCTGACATTGAGCGATCAAAAAGTTTAAAATTTGATCATGGGCCTGTACAGACTAGTGTTAAATGGAGACATATTTTATAAAATATAAAAGTGCATGGTACATGCTATGATAAGTTATTATGATACATAAAATGTATGTATCATATTTCCCCCACCCACACACACATATTCCACAACTTAATGGAGATATCAGACAGTTTCACAGAGTGTCATTGGAGATGGGTCTAGAAGGATAAATAAGATTTTCACAGGGAAAGGTAAACAAACTGAGCAAATGTCTGGAGCCATAAAATAACTGATACATTTAGAAGACTGGCTGGATCGAGGAGAATATAGAAAACAGTGTGGGGCTGATTGCTGAAGACTACAGATGTCCCCTGCACAGCACTCTTTATGAGCATTGTAGAGACACACATGGTGTAAAAACAGGAGATATAAAATACCCGATTCCTACAAGGAATGCTCAGTGACGTCTGGGACAACACTGATGACATGAAATACATAAGAATAGCATGCTATTAATTCTAAAAATATAAAGCACTGATAAGTACTTTATAATATAATATCTCATAAATGGAGAGAAATACATTGCAGACAGAAGGAAGAGACCTAACACAATCACAGTTGTAGGTTAACTGATTATCCCAGTTCAATTAAGACACAGGGCCGCTGAAAAGGAGTAATGGGAAACAACTATGGGAAGGCGGGAGAAGACAAGACTGTAGAAGGCTTTGAACATGTTGGTTGAAATGTTGAGGCCTTTTTAGTGGTTAATATGGATACACTAAAGATGTTTAAGTATGAAAGCAGGGAAATTACAGAATTAGATCTTTAAGGTGCATCGCAAAGGGGGAAGGCTGTCATCAGGAGGGATGGTTACATGGTTGGTCACTGCAACAGTCCTAGCAGGCAGTAATGACATGCAGAACACACATGCAGAAAAAGGGTGTGCTAGCATCCTGTAAGAACACCAACTGAAGAACAAGGCCGGTGAGTTGAAGGGCATGAGAGTTATCTTTGAAAAGAGAGGGAGATATAAAATTAAGTTAAAGAGAACCTAGGAAGTTTGGATATGATAGACAGGGAGCAAGTATCCACTGAGGTTCTTAGTAACAAAGTGATTAAAAAACTTCATGAGCTTCCATCACTGTTATTTTATGATAAGCAGCTTTGCTTCATTATCGAGAGTCTTTAACCCAAACGATTTTATTTTGACATACCTAGAGATCTGACATCCCTTGTTGTTATGAAGAGGACAAGATAATAAATTCTTTCTGGCTTGATTTCCCACCATAAATCAAATTTAGAAATTACATAAATGCTAAAAGTATGTGGTAGTCTGGACATTAATCTCACATTCTTATTGACTACCTAAGGAGATATAAGAACTACCGTTAATTAGCTTATGCTGTAGGTAAAATTACTGACTAAATAATATAAGAGCTCCTTGCTTATTCTAAAATTAAAATTCCCATTTGTAAATGGCATAGTCAGCATCAGTGAACATTACTGTGTGATTCAATAAAGATATATAATTACAAGAGGGGCAAAAATATCTAGCTTATCAATATTAATTTAATTCTGTTAGTGGAAAAAAAATTTGGCTTTGAAAACACTTGTCATTGGATTTCATTAGGGAGATTAGTAAAGAAAAAGTGAATCTTCACAATAAAAACAATTAAATTGAAAGCAAGATTAAAACATAATTATTATAGAAAAAAATCCTGAAAAATAAATGGCATGCCCTCTAATATATATTTTCAGGAAATGAAAGCAGAAGCAAAGTTGAAATGCAGCTCTTCACATAACTGTATTTATACAGATGCATGCCCGTGTACTTTTCAAACCTTAACATTGACAATTATTCAACAGCAATTAATTTTGTAGAAATGTAAAGATTTCTAGTACTATATGAAGCAATATTATTAATCAACCTAAGCAGCCAAAAAATTAATATAGTTTACATCACTGAAGACTAACAAAATAAAACTGTGACTAAATTAACATTGACTCATCTGTTATACAGTAATTGCTAAATAATTGTAAAATACATTACATTCTGTTCATTACCATTGCAATTATAATGTCCTTTTCTATCTGCATCTATGTTTATCTATACTTTATGTAAAAAGAATCAAAAGCCAAATACTTACCAAAATGGTAGTGACAATCAAAGAACGATTAGATAAGGAATCCGTGATGTTCGCTGGCTTTCCCTTTTGACTTTCTGTCATGTTCAGGCCACTGGCTGGATCCCAAGTTCCAATCTATAAAATAGCATATGTACTTTGTAAATTGTCCATCAGGTGCCTGGGAGAGTCCAGCCAGAGAAAGTTAAGGCTGCTAACACTTATTATTCACCTCTGTTGCATTATCCACTGTCATTAAAGTAAATGCTGCTTATTTTAAGCATGATCCACTGCTCTGTGAAGGGTGTCCACTGAAGCGTGACATCAAAGAACAAAATGATCCACTGCACTTCTACTGTCAGTTTGGGAGCTTAATTTTCCATCCAAACCTTCATTCACCAAGATAAACCACATTTGGTGATACCTTGATAGCTGGCTAGAAACTCATTAATAGCACATATCTTTTACTGCGATGGGTCTGTCTCACCCTCTTATTATAAAGATAACATGCCATATCACATGAACACAGCTACAGACAGAGCAAAATC
>NW_017731431.1:294202-295235 GCF_001890085.2 Hipposideros armiger
AGGCATATAACAAATTCTATCTAAGAGTTAGGCACAAATATTAGGTATCATGAGTACTTTCAACTGGCATTAAAAACTAATCAATTCACAACTTTAATGATTATATAAATGAACATCATATGAACATATGATTTAACTATCATTGTTACAAGTAAGGCTTTAGCAAGCAGTTATTTATAAATATTTGCCCATATATTTTATTATTTTAAAAACACATTCCCAGAATTAGAATTACTGAGCCCTAATAATATAAGTTAAGATTGTCAGTACACGTTGCCATATAGCTTTTGAAAATTATTGTGTATATGTTATCTTCCCCCTGAAAGTTCATGGTAGTTCCCATAATACAACTGTCATTCTAACAATTCACATTTTACTTTTAATTGTTTGATTTTCATAATTGGGTGATATGTAATAGTTTAGGACTGTTGTCTTGATTTCTAGATAGTATGTTTTATTATATAAAAATAGCTTTTTATTTCAGTTAATTCTTCTCACCTAAACTTCCAGTATCTATTAATAATATTAATAATGCTTACCTTGCTTCCATTATTTGAGTATTTACATTTGCTGAGAAATCATTATCTACACTTAACACATTCACATTCAACATATTTCTCATTTTATGGGTTTCTTTATAAGCAGCTCATTAATGGAGTTTTTAAATATCTTATCTGTTTTTCCTCAAGTCTTATTTTTAGCCTTGCTCCATTTAGATTATCTGGTTTTTCACTATTTCATTTCCACCCCTGAATTTTTGGTAGACAGTTTCCTGTGGTTATGTGGGAGATAACCACACTTTAGGTCTATTATTGTTTTAAGTCTGGTTATTGTTAATTTTTTAAAAAACTTTTACAATTGCATTCTAAAATGAATATTGAATTGTAAACCTTAAATGACACTGATGAAAATGCACTGCTTTGGTCCATTCTGATACTACATACTGATTCATAGTTTTTGTTAATTTAATCTGAGGTTGTGAGCAGTGTACTTTTCATTCCTTAACATTGACAATTATTCAACAGCAATTAAT